>NC_043712.1:442146-465722 GCF_006229205.1 Suricata suricatta | reverse complement strand
TTAAGAAAAATATTCCATTTACAACGGCATCAAAAAGAGTAAAATATTAGGAAAACTTAACCCAGACGAAAGACCCGTACACGGAAAACCACACGACTTTGCTGAACGAGGTTCAAGAGCTGACCTAAGGACGCGGGAGCGTGTGCCGTGTCCGCGGGTCGGAGGCGCGAACGCGGTGAGAACGCCAGCACCGCCCGCGCGAGCCGCAGATTCGGCGCAGTCCCCGTCGGAATCCCAACGAGTTTCTCACAGACAGAAAAGCCCTGGAATGATTTTCGGCAGGGTGCCAAGACCACTCAGTGGAAGAGGGTGGCGTTTCAACGAATGATGGTAGGGGCAGTTGGATATCCATAAGCAAAAAAATAACCCTCTACCTAAACTTCACACCTTTCATAAAAATTAACTCCAAAACAGATCGTAAAGTTAAATGTAAAACTTTTGTAAGCTTTTTGGTTTTTTTAAACTTTATTTATTTATTTTTGAGAGACAGAGAGCACGAGCAGGATAGAAGCAGAGAGAGAGAGAGAGAGAGAGAAAGAGAGAGAGAGAGAGAGAGAGCGAGAGAGAATCCCAAGCAGGCTCCATGCTGTCAGCACAGAGCCAGACACAGGGCTCAAACCCACAAACCATGAGATCATGAGATCATACATGACCTGAGCCGAGATTACGTCAGATGCTTAACTGACTGAGCCACTGAGGCACCCCAACTTCAAGCCTTTTGAAAAGACAAAGGAGAAAATCTAGGCCCTACGGCTAGGTGCAGAGTTTTAGAAATGATACTGAAAGCATAGTCCTTAAAAGAAAAACACTGATAAACTGGACTTCATCAAATTGACAACTCTGTCCATGAAAGTGGAGAAGGCAGCGGAGGAGGGAAAGGTGCATCTGCAAACCACAGACCCAGCAAAGGACTCATATCTGGAGTACACAAAGAATTCTCAAAACTTGGGGTGCTTGCGTGGCTCAGTGGGTTAAGTGTTCAGCTTCGGCTCAGGGCATGATGTTGCAGTCCACGAGTTCGACCCCTGCACTGGGCTTTGTGCTGACAGCTCAGAGTCTGGCGTCTGCTTCAGATTCTGTGTCTCCCTCTCTTTCTGCCCCTGCCCCTGCTTGCCCTCTATCTCTGTCTCTCTCTCAAACATTAAAAAGAATTCTCAAAACTCAACAGTAAGAAAACAAGCAGCTTACACAGAAAAGGAGCAACAGGTCAGAAGTTCTGAATAGGTACTCGAGCACGGAGGACACAGGGGTGGTAGGGACGCGTAAGAGACGCTGAGGGTCGTGAGCCGCTAGAGGAGCCAAGGGGAAAGCGTGACGTGCACTTGCTACCCACCTATCAGAGCAGAGGAAATAAAAACCAGCGGCGGTTCCCAGGGCTGGCAAGGACGAGGCGGGGCAACCTTCTAGAAGGGCCAGCAGCCCTCAGGACCACACACACACCAACCACACTCACCACACACCTAGACATCTCTCCAGAGAAGTGAAAACTTAGGTGCACGCAAAATCCTCGACACAAAAGGTCACAGAGCTTTATTCGCAAAAGTCCCAAACCAGAAGAAACCCAAATATCCTTCAACAGGTGAAGAAGCCAAGTACACCCAGGCTATTTCTCCACAGTAAAAGGAACTAACTACTGAGAAGTGGCATCATCTGAGCCGAGAAAGCCAGTGTCCAGAGATCATCCATGTTATGACTCCATTTTTATGATACTCTCAGAATGATAAGATGACAGAAGCTGCCAGAGCAGAGCTGTGGAGGGGCAGCGGGAGGGGGGGTCTGTACCTGGAGGGGCAGTGGGGGGAGATCTGTACCCAGAGGGCTAGGGGGTGGTGGAGGGGCAGCTGGGGGGGGGTCTGTACCTGGGGTGCTACAGTTCCATAATCTGGGGGGTGGTACATGGCCCTCACTACTATTTCTGTGACTTCCTGGGAATCTGTAATTATTACAAAATAAAGGTTTTTTGTTTGTTTGTTTGTTTAGAAAGTGAATAAGCCTTTAGAAAAGCAGCACATCCCTGCCATAGCCATGCAGCGTGGAGATGCTCTGTGGGCCAGGTGAGCAGCGCCAGCGTGGAGATGAATGGGATTCCCCACATCTGGAACATTCGTTACGGAACAAAGATCAAGACTGACAGGGCAACGAATGCCTTCTGTTTTGGAATTTTGTTTTCAGGATAAATTTTAAGTACTTATAGTAGAATCTTCAACTTTTAGACATCTTCCTTATTTGGTATTTATTTAATGTTTTCTATTATCAAGTGTCTATATCAGGTAAAGAGCGTTTCCTCATGGTATTAGAACACACACCTTTCTCCCATCGGTTCAGGACAGTGATCTAACGCTCACTGCATCTGTTACCATGTCATTTGTTAACAGACCACCCCTGGGCGCCTGGGGGCTTACCGCGTCCAACCTGGGCTCAGTCATGATCTCACGGTTCATGGGTTCAAGCCCTGTGCTGGGCGCTGTGCTGCCAGCTCGGAGCCCACTTCAGATCCTCTGTCCCCCTCTTTCTCTGTGCCCCCTCCACTTGTCCTCTCTCTCAAAAATAAAATTAAAATTAAAAAAAACAAAGACAATCCCTGAAATTTTCAGTATTATCACATCACAGAAAATTGATCCACTATTACTATGGCCACTCACAATTATATAAAAACCTATAAATAAAGCGCTAAGAATACATGACACTTTATGGTTTTGGGAATTCCTAAGAGTTTTCAGGAATTTCCACTCCTTGTTCTTGAATTCTGAAGTTTAACAGCTGTCACGATTCTGGAAACACTACCCAAGCTCCCTGACCCTAACCGAGGGCATCTCCCTCCTGCAGCCACACTGTCCCCTCTGCTCAGGGAGGCCCCAGCCGTGCTGGAGGAGCGGCTGCAAGGGGTGGGTGGCACGGGCTCCCATGACACAGGGTCCATCATCAGGACGGTCAGGAGACGCCTGGGGGACGCTCTTCCCCCATCCTTTCCCGAGAATCCGCCTAAGGCCTCGCTGTGAGGAGGAACTAACTGCACTTGCAGAAGGAACCAGAAGGCAAGAGGAGGCGGGCTCGAGCAGACTCCGGGTGGCCTTGGGCAGGACTCACCGATGGCACTGAGGGCATGCTTGAGCTCCAAGGCAAAGGCGGTGAGGGGCACATCCTCTGACACAGGCATGATCGCCACCGTGGAGAGATTGCTGGCAGGGTTCCCCGAGTCCCACTTGCCGCCTGAAGTGTGCAGCCCAAACTGGTGACCTGCAGAACACAGGATCGTGAGTAGGCCTGAGGGGCCGGCAGCTCCCGGGCAGTCTGGAGGCGTCTCTCATTGTTTCTCGATGGCACCAGGGCATGGGGGCCTGGGAGAGAGGAAGGGCCCCGGGGTCTGTTCCAGGCCTGCACAATCTGAGCTTCTCCTGCCCACCCAGAGACCACCCTGCCTCTCCTGCTGGAGCACCAGACCACAGGGCGAGCGGCTTGCATTTCACACACACCAGCCTTAGGGGAGACGGAGGACAGGCATAGCACGTAAGAGAGAGCATGAGTTCCAGGGTTAAAATGCTCTGCCAGGTGAGGCCTGCCTCCTGCAGTAAGAACGACTTGGGGGTGGCAGGGTGTGGAGAAGGGGCAGCAGCCTGAGCCTTTGAGAGACAAGCCAGTACAGGTAGAGCCTCCTGTCCCTGAGGCCATGGACTCTCTGTCCTCCAGACGTGACTCCCTGGGGCCCCCAAAGCAGCAGAGAAGGAGGCAGCAGACATGCTGACCCACAAGGTCATTAATCAGATGGCCGCTGGAAGTTTATATCCAACAATAGTAACTACTTGGCCAGCAGCACCTCTTACTTTCTTGGAGGTGGCCCAGTGGACAGCCCAGTGGACAGCCTCATTCTCCCGCCAGCCACACCCCAGGCAGATTCTGGTCTCCCGCAGCCCGGACACGCCGAGGGTGTCTTCTTGGCTCCCTCACTGCCGGCTGCCCCAGCCTGGTCCGTGCTGCTTGCCTGGCCTAGCCAGCCGGCGGCCACACCCCGACCCCTGAGGTGCACAGCCAAGCATACGTGCTGGCCACACCAGAAGGGCCCGGCTCCTCTAAGACAGCGTCCATTTCTGGCTCTGCTCATCTGGCCCTGTGTGAGGAGCAGCGGTTCTTGAGCAATGGAGGGTGGGCCCTGGCACAGCCTGACCCAGAAGCCAGAGTGAGGGGATGCAGCACAGCAGAAAGAGCGGGCGGCTCAGAGCTCATCTGGGGCAGGGAAAAAAAAGGGCTGCAGGCTGGTCACTGGTTGCACACAGAGTGGCAGAGAGGCCTCTTTGCACGAGTTTTCCTTGCAGCTTCTCCTCTGTGTCAGCGACCCAGAGCTCCCTTTTCTTTCCCAGCGACCTCTGATGTCAGCATCCTCCGTCGGAGGCAGAACCAAAGGGGACCTTCTGGCCAGCTCTGCGTGGGTTTCTCTGCCTCCACCTGAGGCAATGGGAGGTCCTGGTTCTGGCTAAGAGGGAGATGAGCAAGCTGCCCCACCTGCCTGCTGCCAACGTTACAAGGAAGTTCAGAAAGGAGCAGCGAGCAGGCCCACTGGGCCCTGGACCTCTGGGAACCACTCCACCAATGCCACCAACGCCATGGTGTCCCTGCCGCTCCCCCCAGCCCCAGCCAGGCAGGGCCCGCCCGTCCCTTCCAGCCAGGTGGTGCCTCCAGGGATGTCTCCCAGGGCCTCTGGCACCAAGCACACAATGGGCTGGAGGCTCCCAACTCTCCACACCCTGCACTGGCAAGTAGGGGTGCACGCCCACCAGAGCGGGGAAATCAGAGAGAGAAGAGGGATGGAGAAGGAATCTCTAAACCTAGCATGAAGTCCTAAGCTCACCTCCAAGTGGCCTACGCACAGACCCAGCCAGCACCACACAGCAGAGGCTCTGAGAACGGAACAGAGTACAGAGCGGCAGCCAGCCTGCCTCCACAGCAGTTCTGGGAAGCACACGAGTAGGGGAGACCGCAGCGACAGCACAAAGGCCTGAAGGATTAAATTAACATTCAAACCGTCAGGGCCAGGACATGCTTTGCGAACATAAGCATGCTGACAGTCTGTTAAAAAGAAGATTTAAATGAGAACCAGAGCGTCATGACATCATGCCCAAAATACAGGATACAATCCAAAATTAGCAGGTATACCAAAAGCCAGGAAAATCTCACCCGCAAACACCAACAGACACAAATGACTATGCATCATGGAATTTGGAATTATTTGACGAGGACGATAGAGCAGTGATCATAACCAGCTACAAGCAGCAACCATGACTAGTAACACAGACACAGAAATATAATGACTTAAATAAACTCTGGTTGGGCTTAAAAGCAGAATCAGGAAGACAGAGGAAAGAGCCATTGACCTTGAGGGAAGATCACAAGAAACTGTTGAGTCTGAACATTGGAAGAAGGAAAACACCCACAGTGCCCAAGAGACCTCCGGGACAGTAAGAGAAGGTCCAGCATTTGTGTCTACGGATTTCCGGAACAGCAGAACGAGTAAAGAGCTGAGAGAACCTTTGAAGAAATGAAGACTGATAACTCCCCGAGGCTGGTAAAAGATACAAATCTGCAGATTGAAGAAGATGAGATTTTGGTCCCTAAAAACTAAGGACAAAGACAAAGACTTGGACTCGGCCAGCCAGAAAAGATGGGGTACAGATGTGGGGGCAGGTCACGCCTGGGCTTCGCAGCAGAAGCTGTGGAGGCCGGAGGCCGGCACAGCCCCCAGGGGCTGTCAGCACGGTGGCACATCCAGGAAACCAACCCTCAGGATGAAGGCGAAAGACGGCCGCAGAGGAAGGGAAGCCAAGAGTATGCAGGCCTGGCCTGAAAGGACCGTTTGAAAGGCGCTTCTTCAGACAGAAGAGAAGGGCCTCCGGGAGGAAGAGTGACAGAGTGGGACATACTGCCGGCGATTCTCCTCTCGAGCTTCAACATCATATTTGATGGCTGAAGGCCGAAAGTACGACACCGTGTGAGGGGCTTTAAGTGTGCAGAACAAGGGAGCGTAACGGGACCGGGGGGCGAGGCCCCACCGTCCACCCACAGGGACGGCGTGTCCGTGCTGGAGGACTGGACAGGAAGGGGCGGGAGCCGCAATCCCACAGCGGCCGCTGTAGGTGCAGGACGAGGTCCCGCACTGGAACCACGACCTTTCCTGCGGAATACTCAAAGAGGCTGAAGGAGCTCAAAAGAAGACGGAAGGAGGCACGAGAGGAACAAAACAACGAGAGGGGAGAGCAGAGAACAAATAATACAATGATAGGCATCAACCCGAATGTGAGCAATTGTGTTCAAGGTAGACGGTCTCTACACAAAGAAAAAGAAGCTGTCACAAGGGGTGGCAAACACAGGGCCCGACTATGTGCCTCCTGCATGAGACCTGCTTCAAACCAACCGCACGGGTGCTCGGAGGGGAGACGGACAGACGCGTGCCTCCTGTGTCCACCCTGGACCGCGCAGCGGGACCGCGTTTGGAAATAGGGCCTTTGCAGATGCAGTTGGTGATCAGCGGTGCTGGATTCCGGTGGCCACGCCTCAGCACACTCGTGCACCCCTGTCCTTCAAAAAGATGCAGTACTGTGCCCAGGTCACTGGGGGGGGGGGGGCACAAAGCCCTGGCACAGGAGACAGAGCTAGGGAGGTGTGGGCTGAGTCAGGGGATTCAAGTGAAGTGGGAGAGGGGAGCCGAGGGCCAGAGGGCACTGGGGTGGCCAGGTGGGTACAGGGCTCTGATGAGGGGGCTCTGGCAGAGGGGCTGAAAGCCAAGGCGGGAGCGGGTGGTCCCAAAATAGCAAGGAGGAGCCAGTTGCTATTGAACATGACAAGGGACCCAGCGATTATTTAAAAGAGCACATTCTTAGAATCAGAACCAGAAGAGAACACAAAGCTGGTAGGAAATGTTCCAGCATCAGAGAATTGTGTCACCGGCTCGGACAGGCCAGACTCCCACGAGTACCTGCCCCACTGCTGGGTTCAGATCTGTGCCACGCAGGGGCCAAAAAACAGGGGAGGCCCCAAGGATTCCCTCCCATGCTGCCCACTGCGGTACCCCTATCAGCAAACCCCAGCACCCTCTCCACCAGCTCAGAGCCGCCCCACCCTGGGCACCACACCCCTCCTCCCTCCCCCTCCTCCCTTCCCTCAGGGCAGGGCTCCTAGGAACCAGGCCCAAGGACACACCTGAAGCAGTTCCCTGCTGAAGGCTGCCCAGAATCTTCTCACCCAAGAGATGAATCAGCCGAGTCACAACCTGGGGGCAGAGAAAGAAAGGAGACCGACCACACATTTAAACCAAGAAGCAAAGCACCTTGGGTCCACGTTTCCAAAACCACTACGTCTTAAAATTTCTTTTTAATGTTTTTTATTTATTTTTGAGAGACAGAGAGAGAAAGCGCGAGCAGGGGAGGGTCAGAGAGAGAGGGAGGTACAGAATCTGAAGCAGGCTCCAGGCTCTGAGCTAGCTGTCAGCACAGAGCCTGATGTGGGGCTTGAACCCATGAACCGTGAGATCATGACCTGAGCTGAAGCTGGACACTTAACCGACTGAGCCACCCAGGTGCCCCACCACTACGACTTTAAACCCCTCTGGGCTGTGGGCTGTGGATAGTGTGGCTGTGGCTGGTCACCCACTGGTAGGACCTAACTCTATAGGGTGCCTTCCTAGAGTCCACTGTGGGCAGCAGGTGTGAGGGGCACATGCCTTGTGACCTGAAGCCTGGCCCAGAGTCTCCTTTTACTTTCAGGGCACAAGACACCAGGGAAAGCCATGACCACCCCAATAGGCAGGTCAGGAAGGACTTCCACAGAACCGAGGGCTCACCTTGTGCTCCTCAGCGGGCCAGGCCTGGGCAGGACACAGGATGGGTATTAAACGTATCCAGGAAGTATTACATGGCTACATTAATGCTAAATGTTCAGAGTTGTTGACAAAGTATTTAAGGGTATTTAAGGTTGGAATGCCAAGATAGCCACAATTTACTCTTAAATACTTTCATATAAAAATAAAGTTACGTTTTAATTGCGAAGATTTACACTGTGCGGGAGCCTACCACTGTAGCTCCTAGATGCAGGCAACAGCCACTTTGTAAAGCGAGCTGCTGTCAGTAAAGCCTAAATTACATCAGAAAGCAAGCTGAAGACACTGAGGAGGTCACTTGGATGCTGCCTGTCTCCTGTTCTCTGCCTCCCCAGGCCTCAGCCTCCGCTTTGCTTTCTGACCATCTTCAGCCCTGAACTCTGGGGTTGCTCCTCGCAGAAGCTGGCTGAGATCTTAGGCTCCAGTAACCAACTCAGAGCCCCTCTTTCCCCAGGACGCTGGAGTCAAAGGCCCATGCAAGAGGCAAGTGAGATGTCCACATTTTAGGGTGTGAGACAAAAAACAGTTTGAGCAGGAGTCCAAAACAGAAACTAAAAAGAAGTCTGGTTTGTATATATGTGGCCTAGCATCAAACTGTTACTTGGAGCGAATTTTAGGAACCACACATTATTAGGGAAAATCTCCCGATACGCAAGGGCGAACCCCACCCTCCGCCACCCAGCCCCAATCAGTTGACACACACACACCTGAAAGGGTTTGAAGCCAATCCCAAATACAGCATTTTTTCCATTGATATTTGAATCTGTATCTCTAAAAGAGCCTTTAAAAACATACACATGGTATAGTTTTTACAGTTACAAATTTATAATAACTTTCATTAAGGCTAATTAAAAAGTGATCATTTCCGTATCAAGCGAAAAAGGTTCAAAATAAGCCCATGAACACAGGAAAAGGTACTCGACATCTCTGGCCATCAGGGAGATTCTAAGCACAGCGAGCACTATTCCCGACAGAGTGAGTGAGCGCAGCCACCAAGTGCCGGCACCCGGTGACGGGCTGTGTGGCGCTGGGGCCACGAACTGGCACAACCACACGGGCCACCACATGTCTGCTCTCTGACGTGGCGAGGTCAGTCTCAACGTGCGATGAAAACGTTTCCAGAGCAGCCCCAGGCTGGGAACAACTGAATGTCCGTCAAGAGGACAGACGAGCGGGCTGTGGCGGCGGGATGCTGCTTTGCGGTCAGAAGTACACGCCAACAAGACGCAGACCTCAGATGCCGCACCGGGCAACAGAAGCCGGACAGAAAACGCTCGTGCACACGCATCCAAGCACAGACGCAGAGCGGACAGATATTGTGGGTGGCGTGCTGGCAGCAGCCCACCCACGGGGCCGAGTGGCCAGTGGTCCCCTGTGCTGGAGGGCACTGATTAAGCCCGGGGTCTAGGCAAGGCCAGCGCCTGTGGCCTAGGCAGCAGCCAGCGTGTGATGGAGAAGCATCAGGACAGGCCACCGGCTCCTGGGAGCTGCACTCGGGGAAAGTCTGGAGTCCCAGGCCAGTGGGTGTGGGTAGAGGGTCTTTTTACGGGCCTACCAGGGCACAGCCCTGCACAACAGGAAGCAGCCCGCTCCCCCTTGCTCCCAGCGACCGTGTGGCAGCCCTGGCCACCACCACTACCGTTCTGCCATTCACTGGGGTCTCCTGGTGCTTAGATCAAGGCCCTCAGATTTGGGCCCAGATCCTCCCACAGACCACGGGCTGGCAGAGTGCTGAGGGAGGGAAGAAGGGGGTCTGGCTGGTGCAGAGGGACATGGGGGGAGGGGGCCATGGCCTGGTGTGGAGGAAAGCTGGGCGGTGGCAGGGGGTCCTCAGGGGAGGAGCTGCACACACTCCTAAACCAACAGCTTGAGCCAGAAGCAGATGTTCTTGCTGCTGCAGAGCGAGGGGCTGGCATGGCCAGGGAGCTCCAGCAAAGTGACCAAGGGCCAGCAATGCAGAGCACATCAGAAGGACGGAGGGGTCCCCAGGGGCCAAATCTGGAACATGACATTCCAAATGTAAGATGACAATAGGGGCGCTTGGGTGGCTCAGTCGGTTGAGCGTCTGGCTTCAGCTCAGGTCATGATCTTACAGTTCGTGGGTTCGAGCCCCGCATCGGGCTGCTTCGGATTCTGTATCTCCCTCTTTCTCTGACCCTCCCCTGCTCACACTGTCTCTCTCTGTCTCTCAAAAATAAATAAATAAAAGAATGATGACAATAGAGGATTACGAACTATCTAACGGGAGCCAGAAATACGGTGGCACACCAGGTGGTGCGGCTCCTCCCCCAGCCAGCCCCATGTGCCCACAAGGAAGGGTCCTGATGGGCAGCTGCCCCCCAGCTACTTCCCCAGGGAAGGAGGATGTACACTGTTCACAGAAAGACATCTCGCCCCTCCTTTCCAACTGGAAAGACTCGCCCTGTCCCACGCGGGACAGCAGGGCCACGTCCTGCATGCTCCCGGCTGCTGGAACCAGGAGGCTGCCCTGGGCTGCAGGGGCCCCTGGAACGCACGTGGTTCCTGATCTGGCAACGCGGGTCTCAGCTCACACGCGCCGGCCCGCTTGTCAGCTCTCCCACGCCTCGGCCCCTCCACTGTTCCACCAACAAGGTTCACTGGAATCGGTACCCTCCAACTTTTACTCTTTTTCCAAACTTAGGCCAATTGTTTCATTTTTTCAACCTCTTCTGTCAGGTGACGAGGGGCCTGTCTTGTTTTGGACCTGGGTGTTCTGGAATAAGGGTTTCCTCACTTCTGTTTTACTTAGATGTTTATTAACTGTGGCTGAATTTTTTCAAAGGCCTTGATATAATCATAAGGGAAAGTCTTCCTCTCGACTTTTTCCCATAATTAATTACACTTTAATAATTTCTCAACACCAGGCTAACATTCCTTAAACAGACCCTAATCAAATACATATTTTTTATAGGTGACTTACTCACATTTAGAGTATTTGTAGCACTAAGAGAAATGATTGAAAGTTTTCTGCATTTTTATCAAGTTTTGGTGTTAAAGTGAAATTAACTTTGTAAAATAAATGTGGGGCTCTCCCATCTGGCCCAGAGCGGAGACGGCCGCAGGAGACGTGCACTCGGCGCTGCCGCGGAAAGAACGGGCCGTCTCTTCCCCCGGCAGCAGCTCAGCGCCAGTCCTTCCCACACCCCTGAGGCCGAGGCCCTCCCGTTTCCCCTGCTGCTCACTTACTACTCCAAAGCAGGGAGGCGAATACCAGAAAACCAGCCATTCCCTCCACCCTAGGAGCAGAACAGACCCCCTCCTTCCGCTGCCTGGACCGATGGCCACTGGCCCAAGCCTGCGTCTGCCTTCTCCAAAGTCCAAGGCCACCTTTCCTAACAAGCACAGCAAGAGAGCCCCACCGAAAAAACCACTCCTACATCATGCCGTTCCTGCCTGCAGGAAGGCCCCTCACTGGTTTTCAGGTTCACCTGGGACATCCCTTGTCCTGTGGGCAGTGCCAGGTGGGCTTCACTCACTGGGGCCCCGTGGACCCCTCCCACCCCCTGGTAGCACCCAAGCCACGTGCCCCGAGGCCCTTACCCCCACGTGCTGGTCATACTGACACCTCCCTGGAAATGGGCAGCCTGCCTGCTCCAGGCCACTGCAGTCTATACCCACTCTGGCACTCTGAAGGACGCAGCCCAGGGTCTAGTGATCCCGAGTTCATGGTCTGGACGTCCTCCTCTCCTGAGGCCGCCCGAGACAGGAGCACTTACCTGTGGGTACCTGCGCTTGATGCATGTCAGGGCTCCTGCCGGAAGCTTGGCCAGCTCTGAGTCCCGAACGGCGTGCACTGTGGTCGCCCTGGCCTGGTGGGTGAGCGTCTCCACCTGAGGAAGAGAAGGTGGGGACGTGCTCACACCCTCCAGCCCCTGCCGGCACAGCCAACCCTGCCACACTCGGAACCTAACCAGAGACAGAGTACCAGGCAGCCCTGGAGCGCGGTGTACAGGCGGGAAACGGGAGGAACAAGGGCTTGTCGGCCAGCCCCGCGGCCGACGGTGCTGGAACCTGCTGGAGGCCAGCGGGGCCAGGCGGCCACCCCTCAGGCAGGGCCTCGTGCTACACAAGGGTCTCAGAGGGGCTCCCCACCCTGCCCGGCCAGCTGTCCCTGGAGCGGGGCCCGGTGGGAACAGGGAGTCTGGGCCTACCACACCAATGAGGTCACCTGGAGGGCCTCCCTCCCCATCCAGGAAGGGGCCGGGGGTCACCCTGGAGCGGGGCTCGGTGGGAGCAGGGAGTCGGGCCTACCACACCAATGAGGTCTCCCCGGCCGTACTCCCCCGCCAGGCGCTTCTTGCCGTCTTCCTTGCGGATCACAGAGCGCAGCCGGCCGCTGAGGACGATGTAGGTGCAGTCTGACCTGTCGCCCTGCCTGTGGGGACAGAGGCCGAAGGAGCAGATGGGCCCGGGCCAGGAAGCCCTCTACCATTTGAGATGGCAAATAAATAAATAAGTTTTAAAATATCTTCTAAATTTTTTTGTTTTGGAAAACAGTTACTTTCCATTAAAAACATATATGCTTAACATGTCAAAGGCTTATTGTGATTTCTAAGTGAATTATTATTCGGGGCAACTGGGCAGCTCAGTCGGTTAAGCATCTGACTCTTGATTCCAGCTTCAGTCATGATCTTGCAGTTCCATCTGTGAGTTCGAGCCCCTGCATCGGGCACTGTGCTGATGCGGAGCCTGCTTAAGTTTCTGTCTTTCCGGCTCTCTATGCCCCTCCCCCACTCACGTTCTCCCTCTCAAATAAACTTTAATGAATACATTAAAAAAATACATAAATATTTAAAATGTTGTTATTTTCAATACCATAAAAACCAGATAGTGGCAGTCATGTCTGTATGAAACGCTGGATGCAGCTGCTGCTGCGGCGTGGAGCTAAGGGGTGGACGCTCAGCTCACGAGCACCTTCACAAAGGCTGTGCTAGCGCCCCCTCTGCTACCGTCTTAAAGGATGGCGTGCACTTGCATATGTTGATAGGGAAAGATGCCCATGAAAAAGTGTGTGTCTGAGGGTGTCCGTTCGATCGCCGAGGAAGGGGGGCCATGAAGCACATGGGCACTGTGACCTCAGGGAGCAGAGCCGGAGGCCTTGGCCTTCCCAGTGGAGACACGGCAGGAGGCAGATCTGCACGCTTGCGGGCCCCACCTGTACACCGCGCGCCCGGCCTCCACCTCCATCCAGTCCAGCGCGAAGTCGATCTGCCGCACGAAGGATGACACCCGCTTGACGACGGTGTGCGCCACACCCAGGACCACGGCTGGCTGCTTCCGCATGATCCTGCCAAGCCCGCCCAGAGTCAGCCCTGCCGCGGCACGGCCCTTCCCTCAGGCCACACCACTTGAGAGCTGGCAGGACCTAGGCCCACACTCAAACAGCGATGCCACGTAGGCCCGGGCCCAGGACAGAGCTCAGTGACCACTCAGTTACCTCTCCAATGTGGCCTGGGCACACCTCACAGCTGGCTGGCAGCTTTGGGAGAGTCGTGGAGGCCCCTGCCAGCTGCTATCACCCCCACAGATGTGCTCAGAGCACGGACTTCATTAGACATCTCACTCCAGCAATGGGAAGCAATGTGCCATGGAGACCAGAGTGGGTGTGGGAGAAGGGCTGAGTGAGGGAACAAGAGTGAGGGTGAGGCCAAGAGGTCAGAGGGTAGCAGCCATGTAGGGCCCTGGGAATACTCTGGGGGGATCCTCGGCGTGATGGAGTCACGGTCAGGCTCTGGCTGGCAGGAACACAATTCCCTGGTCACTGTGTGTGAACAGGCTGCTGGGGGTGTGGGCAGAGGTAGGGCATCCCCTATACTGTGAAGGCTTCTGGAGGGAGCAGCAAAGGTATGGTCAGTTCAGGGGCTGCAGCCAGGCTGGTGCAACTCCAGAACTTGGCCCGAGCAAGGGGCAGATAGAGTCACAGAGAAGACAAAAATGGGAGGAGGTAGCTGGGGGGAAATCTGCAGTTTGGCTTTGGACAGCGACTGAGGAAAAGCCCCTGAGCACTGCGCAGGGGTGTCCGCACAGTAGGCCGCACGGGACCAGGCAGGAAGTTAGGTGGGAGACGTGAATTTGGTACATAAAGGCCCAGGGTTGGATGAGCTCTCCTAGGACATCGGTCAACGTGTGCAGGGCGGGAGGTTGCCCACGACACACGCCGCAAGCACACGTATGTTGACACACAAGCAGTGGGATCAGGCTCTCTCAGCAGGCTGAGGACACACCGGGGCCTGGAGGGGGTGGACAAGGATCTATGTCCAGGCTTAAGGACGACGTGGACTAAGTGTGGTCCTGAAGCGGAGCCGAAGCTCTCCTGGGCTTCCAGAGGCAGGGTGCACGGCAGCCACCCCACAAGGGAACACCCCCTTCCTGCTATGTCATCCCACTGACCTCACCTTTCCCCCTGGGACTCCTGTCTCCTTGGGTGTGAGCAGGGCTAGAGGCAGGGCCCTGAGAGGTGCCTGACGCGGGCCCCACGACAGCCACCTGCACAGGAGCCACCAGGCCAGCCTGGCCTTGTGTGGCAGGTCAAGGCCCCGAGGGGACTCACTCATAGAAGTATGCCTTGGAGATGGAGAGAAAGCTGCAGTCCCTGTTGGCCTTGATGGTGAAGATGAGGGGCTCTCCCGTGAGCACGGCCAGCTGGCCCACCATCTCCCCCGGGCGCACCACGAACAGGCAGGTGTCCTCCTCACTGTCAATCTTCTGCTGGTATACGTGCAGCAGCCCCGAGACCACGAAGAGGATGTTCACGTCCTGGCCAAACAAGGGGTGTGAGCTAGAGGCCTCCGGGCCCAAGCCGTCAGCACAGCAGCGCCACTGGGCCTCTGTGCAGCAGGCCAAGGGTGGCCCGGGAGCCGCATGCTTCCTCTCTGCCTGTGCCGTCTTGTGTTACTGTTCCTAGGCACAGGCTCATGCTGCCTGGGAGCTCTGTCCCCCACAGGCTTTCGGCAGCCGGCTGCAGTCACCTGGGTCCATGTGGCAGCGCTCTGAGGGGTACGTGGGCACGGGAGGCCAGGGCCCATGCTCTGTCTGCTCTCCCGGCAGAAACGGCTGTCTCACCAAAGGTGCTCTCAGAGCAGACTGAACAGAACACCTCCCAGCACGCTGGTGCAGGGTCATAGAGGACACAAGTCTACAAAGAGGGACACCTGGACCAACCAGCATCAGGAGAGACGAGCTCCTAGGAGGGGAGAGCCGTAGAAATGACCCACTGCCTGCCCAGCAGAACGAGGCTTTCCGAAATTAGGTTCATTTATTTAAAAAATTGATTTTTCGGGGCACCTGGGTGGCTCAGTCGGTTAAGCGTCCGGCTTCGGCTCAGGTCATGATTTCACGGTTCGTGGGTTCGAGCCCCTCGTTGGGCTCTGTGCTGATAGCTAGCTCAGAGCCTGGAGCCTGCTTCAGATTCTGCACCTCTCTCTCTCTCTGACCCTCCCCTGCTTGCGCGCTCTCTCTGTCTCTCAAAAATAAATAAAAAACATTTAAAAAATTATTTTTCATTTGGATTTGAGAATTGAGAAAACAAAAGCATGTCTTCTGCACCTATGAGCCCAGTAATGACCCTGATGCGTACGCGTGCACGCATGCGTCTGTGAGTGGGGACACGCACCCAGCCCCACAAACAATGATTCACAACATGGCTGCAGACACCCCCCACAAGCCCGAGGGAAAGAGCGCCCTCAGAAACAGTGAGACAGACCCTGCACCCTGCCCAGCACTGGCTACAGCACTGGGCAGCCCTGGCGGCTGCTCCCCCCGACAATGGCCTTTTGCTCACCTGGTCTCCCTGCCTCGACACCACTGTGCCCCCCGGAACGTGGAGAAGCGTCACCCGGCCGTCCAAGAGCGAGGGATCCTGGGAACAGGAACGCAGGTATTACCACAGGGAGCGCAGACACTGTCGGAGGCCCATTGCCACGGTGGACCCCACACAGCCACCACGTCACACCAGTGCCATCAGCACAGGACTTCAGACACAGGGCCTCCTTGTCTTGTGAGCGTGACCTCCAGGAACCCAGCTGGGCTCTCACAGGAAATACCCGAGAAAAATGCCCTATCTTTGGGCCTCCAGCAGTGGGAGGGACAGGAACCTTGTAAAATGCCCCAAAGGCCGTGCTCTTCACGGGCCTGCCCTCAGGGGAAAGTGCTTTGTCAGGGCCCAGCCAAGGGAGAGCGGCGCCCAGCTCCAGCCCCCATCGTGTCCTGTGTTCCCCAAAGGGCCAGGATGACCCCGAGCCGCGCTGGGAGACTCCGATGCAGAGGCACAGGCCCCACTGAAGACAGACGGCGCGGGGCCCAGGGCCCTCCCCTCCCCTCCTTACACTACTCAAGAACTACTGATGGCAGTTTCTTCTATCATTAATTATAACTTTAACATAATAAGTGTTATTAAAAGCAGCACCTGAAAACCATACATCTTTTCAAAGGTGCACATAGTTACTATAAGGTTAGCTGGCCTGAGTGGCTTCGTCGGTTAAGGGTCCGACTTCGGCTAAGGTCATGATCTCATGGTTGGTGGTTTCGAGCCCCGTGTAGGGCTCTGTGCTGAATACTTGCTCAGAGCCTGGAGCCTGCTTCAGATTCTGTGTCCCCTTCTCTCTCTGACCCTCCCCACTCATGCTCTGTCTCTATCTCTCAAAAAATAAATAAATAAACGTATTAAAAAAAAAAGGTTAGTTGGCCATAGCGCAGCTACTCTCTGCGATGAATGAGATGCTGGGGTGCAGAGTCAGGGTGGCCTTGCTAGGCCTTGTGCTGACTTCCCAAGTGAGGAAGACACCCCCTTCCCCTCTTCTGGCCAGAGGCTCTCTGGAGCCTGCGCAGAAAAGGTGCAGGTGCACTGCAGCAGGCCTTGTCCACCCGGTGCTTTCTCAGAAGCTTAGAAAGCAGGCCTGGGGGGTTGCTGTGCCCCCTGAAGCCAGCTAGGAAGCCCCAGGTTGGAGCCCAGGCCCCACATCCACGCCGGGTTGGGCTGCAGTGGCAGCCGCTGTGGGGCTGGGAAGGGAGAGAACCGGCCCAGCTGCTCCCTGCCTGGATCTGCCAGGGAAGCAGGGGGAGACTGCAGCTCCTCTGACGTGGGACATTACATCCAGCCGCCAGGAAAAAAAACCACAAGGCACACACAAAGGCAAAAACACAGTTTGAAGAGACAGCACAGCATCAGACCCACACTCAGACCTGGCAGGGGTGCTGGAATTATCAGAGTAGAATTTGAAACAACTGTGGTTAATATATGCTAAGGCCTCTGTGGATAAACTAGGTGGCACGCAAGAACACAAGGGCAGTGTAAACAGAGAGGTGGAAACCCAGAGAACCAAAGAGAAAAGCTGGAGATAAAAACAATGCAGCAGGAAGGAGCCCCTATGATGGGCTCATTAGGGCACTGGACTCACTGAGCAAGGATCTCGACGCTCGAGGACACGACAGAAACTCCAAAACTGAAATGCAAACAAGCAAAGCTGTAAACAAACAGGGCCCAAGGACTGTGGGACACAACAAAGGTGTAACACCCACATGAAGGGAAGGGTAGAAAGAAGAGGAAGAGAGAAAGACACAAAAGAGTTATCTGAAACAATCATGACTGAGAATCCCCCCAAATTAATGTCACACACCAAACCACAGACAGGAAGTCAGAGATCATCTTCAAAATACAGAAAATCCAAGACAAACAAGATTCCTGAAAGCAGTCGGAGGCGAGGGGTGCCTGGGGGGGTTCAATCAGTTTAGTGTCTAACTCTTTCTTGGTTTCAGCTCAGGTCATGACCTCATAGTTTGTGGGTTCGAGCCCCGTGTCAGGCTCTGCACTGACGGAGCAGAGCTTGTTTGGGATTCTTTCTCTCTCCTCTCTTTATCTCCTGCTTGCTCTCTCTCAAAATAAATTTAAAGAAGCAGCAGCAGCAGCTGGAGGGAAGAAACACTTGACCTATAAGGAACAAAGAATTACATCTGACTTTTCGGAAATGAACACGAGCAAGACAAGGGTAAGTCGAATATTGAAAGTGTTGAGAGAAACCAACAGAGAAGATCTGGAATTCTGCACCCACGCAAGTTGCCCTTCAAACACGAGGGAGCTGTGAAGGTGCTGCCTGACATGTGCACTGGGGGCTCTGTTGACAGCAGACTGCCTTGAGGCCCGTTGAAAGAAGTTTTTCAGAGAAGGAAAGTGATACAGGTCAGAACCTCGGATCTACGTAACGAAAAGAGCACTGAGAAAGCACATAAGTGAAGGGAAAATAAAGGCTTTCATTGTTCTCATTCTCTCTCTCTTTTTTTAAAGATTTTATTTTTAAGTAACGTCTATACCTAGCCTAGGGCTCAAACTCACGACCTGAGGTGAAGAGGTGCATGCTCCATGGACTGAGCCTGGTTCCACGATGCTCCAAGTGGCAGACGGTGAGGGTTCTAAGTTCCCACACTCTACAAGGCAGTATTGTGTTTAAAAGGAAAACTCAGGAGCTGTCAGGAGCCAGGGGCAGAGACCAATATGTATATATTTCTTATGATGTCAGTGTAATTTGAAAGTGGACTAGGGTTAGGTGTAAATATATTCTGCAAATTTAGGGCAACCACTAAAAAAGAAAAAAAGAAATATAACAGATAAGCCAAAAAAGGAGAAAAAACAGATAATATAAAATGCCCAATAATCACAAAAAGCAAAAAACAGTGGCAGACAAAAATAAGAAAAATGAGGACAACAAATAGAAATCAGTAGCCAATGTGGTAGATAATAACCCACTCTATTGATGATAGAGATCATAATAAAAAGATAACTGGAAGATCCAAAAATACTTGGAAACTAAACAACACACCCCTTTTATTTTGAGAGAGAGAGGAGTGTGTGTGCATGGGCAAGAGCAGGGGAGGGGCAGAGGGAGAGGGACGGAAGAGAATCTTAAGCAGGCTATGAGGTCAGCGTGCAGCCCGACCATGAGATCGTGACCTGAGCCAAAATCAAAAATCAGCGCTTAACCGACTGAGCCACCCAGGTGCCCCCAAACAACACATGGGTTAAAGGAAAAATTTCAAGAGAAATTTTATTTAAAAAAATTCTTTTAATGTTTATTTTTGAGAGAGACAGAAAGACAGAGAGTGAGCAGGGGAGGGGCAGAGAGCAAGAGAGACACAGAATCCAAAGCAGCCTCCAGGCTCTGAGCTGTCAGCACAGAGCCCAACCTGGAACTTGAACTCACGAACCATGAGATCATGACCCTAGCTGAAGGTGGATGCTCAACCAGCTGAGCCATTCAGGTGCCCTCAAGACAAATTTTAAACAAAGTTTTAACTAAATCAAAATGAAAACACAACTCAAAATTTCTGGGATCCAGCAAAAGCAGCATTTAGATGGAAATTTATAGCACTGATTACATAAATTAGAAAAGAATATCCAATATCAATAATCTAAGCTTCCACCTTATAAAATCGGGAGGGGCACCTGGGTGGCTCAGTCAGTTAAGCCTCTGACTTCTACTTAGGTCATGATCTTGTGTTCCACGAGTTTGAGGCCTGCATGCGGCTCTGTGCTGACAGTTTGGAGCCTGGAGCCCACTTTAGATTCTGTGTCTTCCTCTCTCTCTCTGCTCCTTCCCTGCTCACACTCTGTCTCTCTCTCTCTCTCTCTCTCTCTCTCTCAAAAATAAACAAACATTAAAAGTATAATAATAAAATAAAATAAGATTTAAGGAGAAAAAGTAAATTAAAAGCAGAAGAAAAATACTAAAGATTAGAGCAGAAATCATTGAAATTGAGAATACGAAATCAATAGGGAAAATCAATAAAATCAAAAGCTACTTGACAAAAATGAATAGACTTGATAAGCCTCTAGCTGACTAAGAAAAAAAAAAGAGAACACAAATGATTAATATCAGAAATAAAAGAAGGACCATCACTACAGATACCAAGCAAAGTAAAAGGCTAATACAGGAATACTGTGGACAATCTATGTCAGCAATGTGATAACCTAGAGGAGATGAGCCTACTCCTTGAAAGACACAATCCACCAAAATTCACACAGGACTCCATCTGAATAAGCCTATGTCTATTAAGAAATTGAATCAGCAATTAATAACTTTCCAAAACAGAAAGCACCAGGCCCAGATGGGTTCACTGGTAGAGTTGACCAGATATTTAAGGAAGAAACTACACTAATTCTCTACAATCTCTTTCGGAAAATAAAAGCAGAGGAAATTCTTTTTTTTTTTTTTAATTTCTTTATGTTTTTGTAATTTATTTTTGAGGGACAGAGAGAGACAGTGTGAGCAGGGGAGGGTCAGAGAGAGAGAGAGACACACACACAGAACCTGAAGCAGGATCCAGGCTCTGAGCTGTTAGCACAGAGCCCAACGCAGGGCTCGAACCCAAGAACCGTGAGATCATGACCTGAGCCCAAGCCAGATGCTTAACCGACTGAGCCACCCAGGTGCCCCAGGAAATTCTTAGCTTATTCTATGAGGCCAGCATTTCCTGAACACCAAAACCAGTCAAAGCCAATACAAGAAAACTATAGACCTGTATCTCTCATGAACACAGATGCAAAATTTCTCAACAAAGCATTAGCAAATCAAATCCAACAACACATGAAGAGAATCACATGTAATGAACAAGTGGGATCTGTCCAGGGATGCAAGGCCGGTCCGACACTTAAAGAATCAATTAATGTAATTCATCCCATCAACAGACTAAAAAAAAAAAACCTCAAGGTCATATCAATAGACACAGGATAAGCATTTTTAAAAAGTAAGTTCCATGCCCAGTGTGGAGCCCAACATGGGGCTTGAACTCATGACACTAAGGCCAATATCTGAGCTGAGATCAAGAGCTGGATGCTTAACCGACCAAACCTCCCAGGTGCTCCCACAAATAAAATACCAAAAAAATAATAAAAATTTAAACAATGACAGCCATGCTCAATGTTGTGCCCGTATTTGTCTGAAATGGAAAAGTCTGAAAATCCTGACTGCTGTCATGCGCGCAGGGTCACAGGAGCCCTGGTCACTTATCTGGGCAAGAGGTGATGTACATCCCCTGGGACCCAGACACATGGGCGTGTGTCCCTCCAGAGCACGGATGGGGGACGGACAGGCACAGCACACTCCCGTGCTAGTCCGAGCCAGAGACAGCAGTGATGGGGCCTCCAGGACGGACGACGGCATGGGCAAGTCACAGGTACAGTGCTGAGAGAGTGACAGCAGGCCCAGAGGACACACGAGAAGAGTCGCGTATATCAAGTCCACAGACAGGGACAGATCAGCGGTCTTCCTAGGGAGGGGGGACTGCAGCCGCTGAGGGCACCCCGCTGGTTTGGGGACATGGGCACTCACTCTCTTCTGCAGACAAGGCAGTCACAACTCTTTAACCCCTACACGGCCTCCTGAGTAGTGTCCAAAGTTTGCAGAGCACACAGGACTCAGGGCCCATGGAGGAGGGCACAGATGTGCTGAGAAAGTGCCAGGGAGAGGGTCTCGGAAGCCACCAGCACAAGGCCTCCACCCTGAGCACCCCCAGCGGGCGCCCTGCCTCAGGCAGGGGCTGTGGAGATCCCGACCTGGGACACGCTGCCCCAAACGAGTAAGTCCTTAGAAGGACAGTGTGCAGGAGTCATCACCCACCCGTCCCTCCGGAGACTGCGCGTGTCTCCACGCTCACCCAAGCCAGAGACAGGGCAGGAGGGCGGCCACTCACCTCCAGCTTCATCAGGGTGAGCAGGTCCTTCTTGGCAGCTCTGAAGATGGCGTCTGTCTTCCTGCTGGCGGCGGTCTCATCTGAGTCGGTCTCTGAGTAGTGGAACACCGCAGAGGGAGTGTCTGCAACAGTCACGTTCTTCTTGGACTTGAGAAGAACACAGGCAGCACGATTAGAGGGGCGTGGCAGGGGAAGGGTCCCCACAGGGCACACGAGGGCTAAGGTGCACCACAGCCAGAGAGGGGACAGAGGGTCCCCACCTACCTTGCTGGCCACAGAGCTCCCAAGGTGTTCTTCTGCATGGAGGAGGACCCTGGCACGGTCACATGCCATCCTCAGGTCTGAGGTTGCACCTGCTGTGCCCCCTACAATTGGAGAGAAGACTGAGGACACTGTGCCGGCCCCGCTTGGGCACGTGCATCCATACGCGCTCAACGAAGGCTGGCTGAGCTCTCCCTGAAGCGTGAGGAGAACAGAACCTGGTAGGTAAGACTCAAACCACTGGAGCGAAAAGCCACCGTGCCATCATGCCCTCCTGTGACTCACAACCAACTTTTATTTTAATTAAAAAAATTTTTTAAATGTTTGTGTGTGTATATCTATATCTATATCTATATATACAGAGAGAGAGAATCTGAAGTAGGTTCCAGACTCTGAGCTGTCAGCACAGAGACTGATGTGGGGGCCTGAACTCCCGAACTGTGAGATCATGACCTGAGCCGAAGTCAGACACTTAACTGAATGAGCCACCGAGGTGCCTCAATTTTTTAAATTAAAAAATATTGGGGAGGGGGCACCTCGGTGGCTCAGTCAGTTAAGTGTTGGATTTCAGCTCAGGTCATGATCTCACAGCTCATGAGTTCAAGCCCTGGATCAGGCTCTGTGCTGAAAACTTAGAGCCTGGAGCCTGCTTTGGATTCTGGGACTCTGTCTCTCTGCCCCTACCCTGCTTGTGCTCTCTCTCTCTCAAAAATAAACATTAAAAGAAAAATGCTTCAAAAATTTTAAGATTTTATTTTATTTTTTTGTTTTTTAATTTATTTTTGAGAGACAGAGAGAGAGAGCACACGCAGGGGAGGGTCAGAGAAAGAGGGAGACACAGAATGCAAAACAGGCTCCAGGCTCTGGGCTAGCTGTCAGCACAGAGCCCGATGCGGGGCTCGAACCCACAAACCGCAGGATCATGACCTGAGCCAAAGTCGGATGCTTAACCGACTGAGCCCCCAGGCGCCCATGATTTTATTTTTAAGTCATCTCTGTACCCAACATGGGCTCAAACTTATGACCCCGAGATCAAGAGCCACACGCCCCACCAGCTGCGCTAGCCGGGTACCTCCACAACCAACTTTTAATCATAGCTATTTTTGTTCAGCTGGAGACACTGTGTATTTGTAGTACTTATTATAATATTGTTATATTATTATGTAATAATATATTACTATCTTATATATTAACATATTATTTTATTATTAAGCCAAGGTGTTATTATACCAATATCTATTTTACAAATAAAACCCAATCACACTCCCTGTGATTAATACATGCATATATTAAAGGTTATACATTTCCGTAGGACGCTGTTCTCATAGTCAGTTTACACACCACATATTATATACTATATTCAACACAGTTGACAAAACTTCAGATTCTGATCAGTGTCTCTGATTTTGCAGACACGTGTCCTGTAAGAGGGTATTATCTCTCTGGACCAGAGAAAAGGTAACGGACTTGCATTGATGATAACTGGATATGTTCACTGAACTAGATAATTCAGAGTCAAACTTTATTATATGTGGACTGCTATTCTTTTGAGTTATCTAGCATTTAAGCTTCTTCTGAAAAAACTTACTAAACACATTTTAAAAAAATATAGCACAAATAATCCAGTGAAGAAATGGGCAGAAGACATGAACAGACACTTCTCCAAAGAGGACATCCAGATGGCCTACAGACACATAAAACGATGCTCAACATCACTCATCATCAGGGAAACACAAATCAAAACCACACT
>NC_043712.1:405001-442046 GCF_006229205.1 Suricata suricatta | reverse complement strand
CGATGGAGTACTACATGGCAATGAGAGGGAATGACATATGGCCCTTCGTAGGAAAGTGGATGGACCTTGAGGGTGTCATGCTGAGTGAAGTAAGCCAGGCAGAGAAGGACAGAAACCGTATGTTTGCACTCATAGGTCTAGCAGGAAAACAGGAGAGACCTAATGGAGAACCAGGGGGAACGGAGGAGGGAGAGAGAGTTGGGGAGAGAGAGGCATGCAAAACTTGAGAGACTATCGAATACTGAGAATGAACTGAGGGTTGAAGGGGAAGGGGAGGGGGGAAAAGAGGTGGTGGTGATGGTGGAGAGCACTTAAGGGGAAGAGCACTGGGTGTTATATGGAAAACAATTTGACAATAAAATATTATGAAAAAAATAAAACTCAGAAATACAAAAAAAAAAATAGCAGGTCAGCTGAATAGCTAGAAAAAAGTGTATTGTGACCTCTACTCACTTTATAGATGAAAGAACCCTAGAGGGATAAATGTGAGTGGTACAGTGTTAAAAATCCTACAGGCAGATTTCCTAAATAGGACACAAAATAACAATCACAAAAGAAAACAACTGATCAATTGGACTCTTTTAAATTTAGAAACTTCTATTCATCAAAGGACACCATTAGGAGGGTGAAAAAACCAGAAAATACTTTCAATACCTGTATCTAACAGAAAGTACCTAAAGAAGTCCTATTAATCAATAATTAGATGAATGACAACCTAAGAGGAAAATGGACAAGACAATGCAGCCCACTTCCAATGGAAATGGGAGGTGCTGGAGCCCAAGAGTCGTCAGGGGGATGCAGGTGCAGCCACAGCAGGACCCACTGCAGCCCCGGGGGGTCAAGGTGAAGAAGACAGGACGGTGCTATGGCAGGAGGCTTCCCAGAAGACGGTGCGGCCTGCCAGCAGCAGACACACAAGGCCAAAGACATCTGAATAATCACAAACGGTGAAGGGTCTCTACCCAGAGCATAAACAGAATTAATGCAAATCAACAAGGCAGACTCCGGAAACCCTGCAGGAAATGAGCAGAGAATACAAGCAGACAGCTCCTGAAGAGGGACCCAAACAGCTCTCAAGTACACCAGACGAGGAGACCTGCCGGCAACTCACAAAACACAAATAGAAACAAACTTTCTAATGACCATAGAGCAAAATTAGAAAGTGACAAGGAGTGAGCTAGTTTGTGGAGGCTGCGGCCTGGGCAAGAGAATCCCTGGCCTGACCACTGGATGTGTCGGGAGCCTGTCCACACAGAGGTGCCCCGGAGAGGGGCAAAGAGTGGCTGAGAAAGCACAGCTCCAAGGTTAGGGTACCCAGTGCCTTACCTGATGGAGCAAAAGGGGGCTGGTCACCCGCCTGGGCCTTCCCAAGCTCATCCAGGATCTCCTCATGAACAGAAGGCAGCGGGACGGACTGGCTTCTCTTCAGCAGAGGCCCCGGGGCCGCTGTGCGGCTTCCCCCTCCATCTGCCGGGAAGAGATGGGTGGGAAGCAGAGCCCCTGACCCCACAGCGTGCACAAACCTCACGCCTCCAGGGCCTCAGACCACACCCTCACCACCCGCCCCTGCATGGGCCTTCCCAGGGACTGTTTTAGTCCAGGTGGCCCTCTGAGCACACTGGTATGAGCCTGGCATGCTCCAGAGCCCCACCGGACCCTCACGTAAGTTTACACAAAGCAACCTTCCAGGGAGGACCCTGCGCAGCGCAGCGTGGTTTTACTTGTCCATTAGCCACTTGTTTATACATAGGCTGGTGACCTGTCCCACATCTGTTAGTGTGGCTGCACGTTGTACAGTCACTCAGGAGGTGACCCTTATCCAAGAAGCCTCAACGGGCAGTCTCTTGCCCCTGATGTAGGCCTCTCTCAAGGGCTCAGAGCAACATGAAGCTCAGAATCTGCCCCCCGAATGGCTGTCCTCTGGAGCCACGTCCTCCCACGGAGACAGCGGTGATGGGAGGGAAGGAGACCCGGCTCAGGCTACAGGCAGGGGCCGTACCTGGGTCGCAGGACTCCTGGGGCCGGAGGGGCCTCTCAAGACGATCCTCAGAGCCGCAGCACACCTGCCTCTTGGCCTTGGCAGCAGCCACACTGGCCACAGACACCAGGGGGATGGCCTGGCTCTCCTGGGGCACGAGAAAGAAGCAGGTGCTCCTGCGGCACCCCGGGCTAGTACTCTCTGCAGCCACACTTGGGGGGATGAGGGGGTGGTGACCAGTGGAGAGACTAGCTGCGTGCTCAGGGCAACAAAGGTGCAGCCTGCTCTATCCGGGCAACGCAATCAAGTTTAAATGGCGGTCCACACCGTCAGAAACCTTAATGTTCTTCATTAAGACAGAGTAACATCAGGGTGCCTGGGTGGCTGTCAGTTAAACGTCTGACTCTTGATTTCAGCTCAGGTCATGATCTCAGTTTGTGAGTTCGAGCCCCATGCTGTGTTGATAGCTCAGAGTCTGGAGCCTGCTTCAGACTGTGTCTCCCTCTCTCTCTGTCCATCTCCTGCTTGTGCTCTCTCTCAAAAAATTTATATTAAAAAAATTTTTTCTTAAAAAAAAAGTAAAGTAATGTAGGAAACAAAAGGTTGGGCCAGCTGGGTGACTCAGTGGGTTGAGCACCCAACTTTAGTTCAGGTCATGGTCTCGAGGTTCATGAGTTTGAGCCCCCACATCGGGTTCTCTGCTCTCAGTGCAGAGCCTACTTCAGATCCTTGGTCCACCCCCCACCCCTCTCTCTCCCGCTCAAGCGTGTGTGTGCTCTTTCTCTCAAATAAACATTTTTAAAAAATCTTAAAAAAAAAAAGAAAAAGATATGCCCTAAAATACCAGTAAAGGAAGATGATAAAATCTAATGCCCATCAAAACTAGGGAGAATGTCCAAGGGTAGCAAGGATCCCAGTAATCAGGGGACAGCACCCAGGTCCCCCACAACCAGGGCCCGGGAGGGCCTCATCTATTGCCCACAGCAGCTCCAGGTGGAGTGAGCTGACCCTTCTCACAGCCATCAGCTCAACCCCATGGCGGGAGGGACCCCAGGGGACAGGAGGTGACCGCCTCCACGGGGCAGCCAGGCAGCTCAGCCACGTGCACCAGGTGAGCAACAGGCAAGGGGAGATGAGCTCACGGAGCAAGGTGACCGAAGAGGCCACATTCAGGCCAACCTGCAAGCTGTCCTGGAAGGGGTGGCAGAGGAGCCCCATCCCCTAAGACCCACGGATGGGAAGGGTTCTCAGCAGGAGCTCTCGGGAGAAATCAAGCCCCCGACTCATCTACCAGCGTTCGCTTACAGCGCCAGGAGCACCTCTCAGAGCCCAGGGTCCCGGCCGCAGGGACGGGGGCCCGTGGCCGCACTTACGGGGTTGAAGAGCTCTGTGGTCAGGCCCAGGTAGTTGTGCAGAGCCAGAAAGGTGACCCTCTGCAGCCGCACCATGATGATCTGTGAGGAGACAGCCAGCTGAGCCGGGCCCAGCGCCTCGGGAGACACTGCGCCCCTCACCGCCTTCCCAGGCACAAAACTGTGGTTCTGACAACCCCCCACCGGCACCTAAGATGGTGGCACTAGGGACATAAGGACTCTCTGCATTATGTTTGCAAGTTTTTGGTAAGTCTTTAAGGTTACTTCAAAACAGGTTTAATGATAAAAGAACCCTCTTGGGGGCTGGTGGGAGTTCTGGGGACCTCTTTGAGGTCATGAATATTAACTTCTTTGTAAAATATGTAATACAAAACTTGCAAAAAGCTACCTTAGTCCTTCCTAAACCCACTCGGGATGTGCCTTCATGGGTGTGCGGTGGCCCCTGGGCCAGAAAGGGGGCTTGCAAAAGTGACCCACCTGCACCACCCTCACCAGGGTTTCGGGATACTTCTCAAAAATTCCTTGAAAAGCCACCGCGGGGAGCCGGAGGACAGTGGAAGGGACGGCGGCACGGGCGGACACAGTTTTGTATGGAGCAGTGTGGCCCTGCAAGGACAGCAGGGTCAGGCCACTCCCAGCACCCTGTCTCCAGGGGAGGGGCAAGACGCCAGCACGTGGTCCCACACGGGACACCCACTGGGGCCCCGAGGAGCCTCGCCCTGCGCCGGAGCCAGACAGCCAGCGGGCTCAGCACCAACCCCCCACGTTTCCGGCCAGGACATCCCCCTCTGCGGGCACCAGCCTGTCCTCCCACTGCTGTTTCCGGACAACCACTGGGCTGTTCTCTGTCCTGACGGTTTTGCCTTTGTCAAAAGGTCCCATAAATGGAACCACACAGCTCTGGCTCTGGTCAGGACATGGCAGCTCGAGGCGCACCGTGCCGCTCACACACCAGCAGCGGCGCTCCTCATGGCTGAGAACAGGGCCGTTTTACAGACTCTTCACAGCGCCTTGACCACGCGGCAGCTGAAGGGCACTGGGCCTGTTTCCAGTTTGGGGCAATTCTAAATAAGCTGTTACAAATGTTCACACACAGGATTTTGTACGAACACAGTTTTCTCTTGCTAAATATCCAGGAATGGAACTTCTGGGCCATACAGTCTATGCATCTTTAACTTTCAAGAAACTACCTTGAGGGGCGCCTGGGTCGCTCAGTTGGTTAAGCGTCTGGCTTCGGCTCAGGTCATGATCTCACAGTTTGTGGGTTCGAGCCCCACATCAGGCTCTGTGCTGACAGCTAGCTCAGAACCTGGAGCCTGCTTCCGATTCTGTATCTCCCTCTCTCTCTGACCCTCCCCTGATCGTGCTGTCTCTATCTCTCAAAAGTAAAAAAAATAAAAAATAAAAAAATAAACTACCTTGCTATTTCCACAGCGGCTGCACCACCTCACCCTCCCCACCCCTGCCCCCGCCGCCCCACCATGGATGAGCTTCAGTGGCTCACACGCACACCACATCTGCACCGCCAGGGCTGAATGGCAGGAACTTGTCTGGTTCCGGGGGGTGGGGGGCCCTCAGCCCTTGTAAGTCCTCCCGTTAGGAAGGTCTGTTTTAGCAGGGTGGGCCTGGCAGACTCCAGCTGGGGCTGGCCGCACCAGGAAGTCTGCCCACGATGGGGGAACAGGGTACTCCCCACCTCCTGACCAAGTCCTGTGCGCTGGGAACTCTGAGCATGTGGTTCTCAAGATATTCTAAGTGAGCTCTGGGACTCCGATTTCTCCCTTGTAATCATTTCTGCCAGTTTACATCCTTTACAGAAAGAAAACCGTCCCCCGGGAGACCCATAACTACACCACAGGAAACGAGCACAGAGGGCGCCTGGGAGGCCCAGCTGGTTAAACACCGGACTGCAGCTCAGGTCACGATCTCACGGTTTGCGAATCTGAACCCCATCTCGGGCTCTGTGCTGACAACTCAGCCTGGAGCCTTCTTCGGATTCTGTGTTTCCCTCCCTCTTTGCTCCTCCTGCGTTCACCCTCTGTCTCTCTCACAAATAAATAAATATTAAAAAAATAAATAAAGGAAACATGAGCACAGAGCAGTGTCTGCCAGGTGTTAAAGGACAGAAAGTCCAGGCTGGCCCCATGCTCCCTGCTCCATCATGAGGCCCAAGGTTCCAGCCTCCTACCTCATTGCTTCTGCACCACTCGGCTGCTCTCTGGAGAGTGGGTGCCCCTTCCGTGGCTCACAAGGGACACAGGGTGTATCTCAGATGTGGCCTCAGCCACTGTCCCGCTCACAAGCGGGACAAGTCAGGCAGCTTGGAGATGTCGGGAGAGCCAACCAAGGGCCAACCCCACAAACTCCACCAGATGGCAACTGTCGCCGTAGTCCAAGACTCAGAGAAATGCATGTACATGTGTCCGGGGCGGGGGGGCGGGGGAAGGGAGTAACAATTTAGCCACTGTTGCTAAAAATGGCTCATGGACTACCTCTTTCCAAATTTTTACTTAGAAAAACAACACCCTCGACCTTACCTAAAATGAAGAAACTGTATAAGCCACAGAGAGAGGCTAGACTAGCACGGGCTTGCACAAGGCCCGCGCACAGACCTCCAAGGATCCTCACACTTGCCTGCGTTTCCAGACATTCTCACCAGCGGTGGCAGGACAAACACAAGTACAGACAAGCCACATGCCAGTGGTGGAGATGACCGAAGCGAACACAGCCATGCGCGTGGCCGCCACCCAAACCCTCACAGACCACACAGCAGAAGAGCTGTGCACAGGTCAGGCTGCAAGCCCCGCGCCGCAGAGCCCATAGGACACACGGGGAAGCAGCCACCTCTGAGGAAAGGAAAGGACACTGAAGGGTGGGTGGGCGATGCAACAGTGCTGGGTTCACCGCTCGCCAGCGGGTGATGGCTGTGTGACTCGGTGATAGCTAACTCAGCTGAGCACTAACTAGGCTGTGCATTTCTGTGTATCTGCAATGTTCTGTAACATTTGCAAAAATTAAATTAATAGGAGCAGGGGGCACTGGAGCGAGGCGGTCAGAGGCACAGACCTGCGGTCACACTGCCGCGCTAGTAAGCACGGGGACGGGGAGGGGGAGGGGGTGCGGCGCGCCGGGTCCTGAGAGCCCACCACGCCTCACTCACGCGTCTCTGTGTGCGAGGACGCGTGTTAACCTGACCTGTCGTGGTGCTCACTTCACAGCAGATGTAAACCGAGACGTCATGCACCTGACGCTCGCACAGTAACGTATGCCAATTACTTCTCAGCAAAATGGGGAAAAAGTAATAGGATTATAATTGCCTAGGTATCAAAAGAATTCTTACTTCAATTGGAAAAAAAATAATAAAGGCGATTTCCCTCTAAAATTGGTAGTTTGAGGCGGCTGGGTGGCTCAATCGGGTGAGTGTCTGACTCTGGGTCAGGTCATGATCTCACGGTTTGTATTTGAGTTCGATTCCCCCCTTCAGTGTCTGTGCTGAGAGCACAGAGCCTGCTTGGGATTCTCTGTCTCCCTCTCTCTCTCTGCCCCTCCCCTGCTCTCCCTCTCTCTCAAATAAATAAATAAACATTTTTTTAATGATAGTTTGAAGGTAAATGTGCACCTTCATAGCATGCCTACTTATCTCTGCTCTGCTAAAAAGATATAACCCTCTAAGGATCAGGACGAAAGCTGGAGGGCAGCAGATACATCACCAGCACTCTGGAAGCTGGTAAGAAGTAGCTGACAGAGTGGCAGCTCACGGAGCCGTCCGATGAAAGCTGAGCCATTCTCTTTAGGGGTATGAAGCCAAGACAGCGAAACCCACCCTCACAGGAGGGCCCGAGGCAGACAGGCCAGAGCACCAAGAGCTTAAGCACAGCCAACGGCCCAGCGCCGTCTGACAGCCAGGCAGGAGGACAGTGTCCACCTGGATGGGGCAACCCCGGGCTCCTTCCCCGACCCCAAGCTAACTCTGCCATGGTGGGGTACTGACACATTCCTCTCTGAGACTCAGCCTTAGAGAAAAAGCCTGCGGTCCCCCTGCCAGCCTTCCTGCAGAGAGCCCCAGGGCACGAGCCCTGCGCACACATGGGGCTCACAGACAGCCTCCAAGCAGTGCATGCAGCTTTTCTTTTTATAATTAACTCATATACATATCCAGCCCTCAAATGAAGGCATAAAACATTCCCAGCAAGTCAGATGTCCTTTATGTTTCCCCATCAGCCCAATGAACCCAGCCCTGACTGGTAGCACTAATCTGCCAGAATGGGCAAACGACAGCCCAGGACCAATCCCACCTGCTGCCTGTTCGGGAAATGACTAAGTGGAACACAGGACAGCAGAGCTGAGCAGCCACAGCGCGCCCCGGCCCTCAGTGTGCCGACTGCCGCTCCGTCCGAACAGGTCGGTCTCTCCTGTGTGTGGGGCTCCCGCAGTGCTCTGTCCATGACTGGCCACGCTGGTCCCACGCGTGGGGCTCAGCCATACTGGCTGCGTGGGCAGCTCAATGCGGATGAAACCCCCACACAGTGCGCTGCTGGAAAAGACCGAAACCAAAATAAACTGAGAAGAGAGACCCAGAGGAGGGAGGGAGGACACAGGGAGCAAAAGAAAAGTTCATCTTACCTCATCCGTGAGAAAATAATACGCTGCGATTAAAAAAATTTAGAGAGGGGGAAAAGAGTTCTTAAAATAAAAAACATGGTGGCTAAAAACAACACAAGAAACAACAAGAGTTGGTGAGGGTGTGGAGAAAAGTAAAAATAGAATTACCACATGATCCACTAATTCCACTACTAGGTATTTACTTAAAAAATACAAAAACACTAATTTAAAAATATATGTAAAAAGAGATATATATATATATATATAGTATTATGTGTATATTACATATATAAACGTGCACCCCATGTTTATTATAGTGTTATTTACAATAGCCAGGATAGAGAAGTGTCCATAGATGAATGAATAAAGATAGAATAAGTACATGTACCTACATACGTAGAATGCAGTATTAGCCATAAAGAAAAGAATGAAATCTTGCCCTTTGCATTGACATGGATGGACCTAGAGAGTATTATGCTAAGTGAAATAAATCAGTCAGAAAAAGGCACATACCATATGATTTCACTCATATATGGAATTTCAGGTGGAAAAATGAGCAAAGGAGAGAGAGAGACAGAGAGATAGACAAACAAGCCAAGGAACAGATTCTTAACTACAGAGAATACACTGGTGGCTACCAGAGGGGAGGTGGGGGTGGGAATGGGTGAAACTGGTGGTGGGGATTAAGGAGGGCACTTGTCTTGATGGGTGCTGAGTGATGTACAGGATTGTGGAGTTCTACTCCTGAAGTTAATAGAACACTGTGGGATAACTACTGGAATTAAAAAAAAATTAAATTCCATTTCATTTAAAAATTACAAAATAAAAAACACTGCAACGGAAATTATAAATTCAGTGGAAGCTCTGGAAAATGAAATAGAAGGAATATAGAAGGTATAACAGAAAGGTAAAGGTAGCACAGAATAAAAACAATTCTGGATTTGTAAAGTTCCAGAACTCTTTCTCCCACACACCTTTCTTAGGAAGCAGATAGGAACGGCTCCACCAGAACAAGCAAGCTGACCAGGAGAGCAGGGGTGAGGACCCTACACAGGGGGAAGGAAAGGACCCACATGAGGAGCTCAGCCCAGGGAGGTCAGGGTGGACAAAAAGTGTGGGGCACAGGGCTTCTCCCCAACTCTCAAGCACTGGTGTAGGGTGCCAGGCCAGGACATATGCAAAAAAACTAAACAACCCAAACATCAACGCAACTGCTAACTCCAGGAAAACGAGAAAGGAACCTTGCCCAGGCAAATGATACTATGTGAATGTGGCTTTGCTGGGGTAGCAGGAGGGGGAGGTCAGCAGAGTAAACAGGAAGGCTTGCCAACATTTCCAGGACAGGAAGTCCAAACAAGTCTAAGACAGAAGAATTACAAAAAAGCAAGAGAAGTAGGTTGCATAGAAAAGCCTAGAAGAGCTGGAAGTGGATTTTCTGGGGAGAGGGCAGTGGAACAGAAAACTGCTTCATAAAACACCAAAACTGTTTTTAGAATTTGCCCATGTTACTTGCATAAAATTAATTTTTTTTAATGTTTATTCATTTACTTCTGAGAGAGAGAGAGAGAGAGAGAGAGAGAGAGAAGAAAGAGCACATTCACAAGAAGCAGAAGGAAGGAGAGACAATTACAGTCTCTTGGCTGCTCGAACGACATGGGGCTCGAACCCATGAACTGTGAAATCATGACCTGAGCCTAAATCAAGAATTGGATGCTCAAACGACTGAGCCACCCAGGTGCCCCAAAATTAATTTTTTTTAATGACGAACACGAATGTTTGATTAGGCAAAAATTACGTCCTTCCAGATGATCAATTAATCACAGTACAGAATTATTTTCTCTCAAATATCACCCCCACTTTCTTCCCCCACCCCACTGAAGGGAGATGGGCGCCTAGCCCAGAAGAGGCCGCCCCTGGAGAAGGGCAGGGACATAACAGGCTGGGGAGGCCCTGTTCACAACAGCTGGCTCCTGGCTGTGAGAAATGGCATTCAAGCCCAAAGTCACGGTGAGACCAGGAGTCGCTGAAGACAAGAAATACCAAGAAGGGCCTTCACCGCGGCTATTCTTTGGTGTTTTTGGTTTTTGTTTTTAATTTTTTTTAACATTTATTTATTTTTGAGAGACAGAGATAGACAGATCATGAGCAGGGGAGGGGCAGAGAGAGAGGGACACACAGAGTCAGAAGCAGGCTCCAGGCTCTGAGCTGTCAGCACAGAGCCGGATGCAGAGCTCGAACCCACAAACTGTGAGATCATGACCTGAGCCGAAGCCGGACGCTCAACTGACTGAGCCCCCCAGGCGCCCCACCACAGCTGTTCTTGGTAACCTCACCAATATGGAGGGAGGGGACAGAGCTGCATAACTCCCTAATTTATCGCCACGTAGACGGGCAGCCTGTCTACATCTCCTAGCCTTCTCAGGCGCACAGCGCACCTTACAGATTCCAGCACGCCAGTCAGAGCCTCACAGAGCCACAGGGGGCCCGTCCTGCACACCTGGGTACCCTCTCCCAGCACAAGGCTCCAGGCAGAGGCCGCCCCCAGTTGGCCTTTCAAAGTGGGTCTGTCTTGCTCAGAGATAGTGTCCATCTCAGCCCTGGCCAAGCATCTCATGAAGACAAACCAGGTCCTGGGGGCAGAGCAAGATGCCAGAGTCCTATCCATACCTCCACCCCAAGCCCCGCCACAGCCAAAACATGTCTGTGCCAGCCTAATGGAGACAGGGGAACACAGTGGATACCCTCAAAGTCTCTGGAGTTTGTCACCTCCCTTGTGAACAAGAACTCAGAGCTGGATCAGAGGACACCCACCAAGGGCCCTGCCCACCACGTGAGTGTCACACAAGTCCACAGGCTCCTGGCCCACAGGGGTGCCTCCTTGCTGAGGTCTGCTGAACGGCCCTGGAGGCCCCTCTGTGCGGTGTCTGGGGAAACTGAGGTATAAGCTGCTTCATGTATAGCTAAAAGTGAAAGCAGAGAGTATAACTTCGAAGGTAAGGTGACAATTAAATGTACCTTTTGAGCTACACAGGTCTGTGTATTATCTAAACTCAAGTAGCATACACTTAAGATTTGCTTCATTGTATGGAGACTTTACTCACAAGAAAAAGAAAATTAAATATTAAAATCTAGTTAATGAGATGGGAATAGTCGTGTTGACCTGAGACTTTTTGAAGCTGGTGATGCATACACAATTGATTTTACAATTCTATTTTCAAATACGTTTGAAGTGTTCCATGATAAAAAGTTGAAAAGTCCCAAGATAACATGAGATGTTACCTTTTAAGCAACTGGACTGGCAAAGACCAAACATGAGATGGCTCCCTAGCAGGTGGGGCGAGGGCACAGGTGCCCTCCTGCAGGACTATGACTCGGGTACTTGGCTCGGGTACTTGGGGGGTGCCCCCTCACACTGGGGAAGTCTCTGCCAGGGATTTGTCTTGCAGATTGGTTTTCAAATATACGGAGTGGTGTGCACACAAAACCATTTACGGCAACAATCAACAGTAGGAGATTGGGAACAATCGTGAGACACCCATGAGAACAGAAGATCCACGGAGGGCCCTCCCAGGAAGGGGCCTTGGGACCTAAGGGGTGAGAGGAAGCCTTTCTCTCATAATGTTTGTGCCTTTTGCATCTTAGACCACACGCATATATCACCCAGTCTGAAAAATAATCATTTAAGAGACAGCCACAACCTGTGAGCAAATGCCCAGCTCTTCTTAAGCATACAATTACAGTTTCTCCCACACACATCCTTGGCCTACTGGGGGTCCCTCTCCTCCTAGGCCAGCCCCTTGCCACTGGGGAGAATGGCCACGGCCCTGAGGGACACGCTGTCCAGATGACTCTGGGTGAACCCAGGGGACTCACGGTGATGACATCCAGGATGCTGAGGAGACTATGGACGCTGTCTCCAGCCAGAACCTCTTTGACCGCCACCTCGGTACCATCCTGCACTCAGAAAGCAGAGCAGAGTCATCCACTGATGGCTGAGCAACCCAGCCTCCACTGTCTTCTGTCCCAGGGCGTAGGCTGTGCTCAAGCTGGTCTTCAGGAATTAGAGGTGGAATCAGCTCCAAAGCAGAGGACATAAAAAATGACGATGAGTTACAAGCAATCAGGCAGGTCGACCTGAGAACCCAGGGATCGTTCTCACTCAGACGATTTAGATTGAATTTCAAAAAAACCGAAGTGGGCGTGCTGGCGTAAACAGAAGGCTCTAAGGACCAAAGTCAGTTGTTACTGGCATAAATAAAAACGGCACCTTAATGTGCTTTTCTACTGATTAAAAGAGAAAGAAAAGCAGGTGGTTATTTAATACAGGAACTTCTTCTCCGCTTCACCCATGAAAATCCTTTTTGAACTTGTTCAAACTTGGCCCTGGTCACCCTCCAAGGACCCTTCCTTCTGGCCCAAAATCTCCCTTTCAGGAAAGGCCCGCCAGCTGGGAGATGACAGCCCTGGATGGCCCAGATGGGAGGAAACTGGACAAACACCGTTTCCTTTCTCATCGTACCGTAAAGTCCAGTGTGGGATGAAGCCACACACACAGCAGTTTTGCCGGACAACACCATGTCGAGAAACCCGAAGAACATGTGGCACCCATGCTGAGTCACAGCCCACCCCCAGGGCCCTGAGGTCAGGGGCCACTCTGTGCAGACTGGGGCTCACTGAGCGTGTGTGGCAACAATAGCGAGCAGTCGGGAGCCTGGGTCACCCCACTGAGCAAATCAGAGGGTACACCCTGCTGGGGAGCAAGACTTCCCCAGGCTGGGCTGGCCTGGAGGCTGCCCCCTGCACACCTGACGCAAGGGTGTAACGTAACAGAGGCAGGAGGCAAGTATTGAGTTTCCAGCTGAATTACGAGTTAAAATCATGTACAATCTGAAATGTGAACATAAGGCAGGGGTACAGCTGACGGTGGCAGGTCAATGCCCAGCTGCTGAGGGTGCTGTCGGGGTCTGGAGGGACTCCTCAAAAGGCTCAGAACAGGTAAAATGCAGACAACCACCGAATGCCACTGAGCCAACTAACCTATGGGCACCCCAACATGCATGAGTGAAGGTGACATACCAACACAGAAGGGCAGCTATGTGCCAACACCGGGACCAAAGTGTGCCATTTTCTCCAAAGAACTGAAACTTAAAATGTTATAATAACTTTTCAATAGAAAACTTAAAAAATGTTTCCCAACGGCAGACCTCTAAGTAAAAACACAACATAAGCGCCTGGCTGGCTCAGTCGGTAGAACATGTGACTCTTATTTCAGGGTTGGGAGTTCAAGCCCCACACTGGGTGTAGAAGTGACTTAAAAAACAATCAAAACAAACAAACAAAATACACTACAGACCCACACCCTCCACCGTGTTCTGCACTCCCTCAGGCCATCCACACACATCACAGGCCTCTTACCGCATCCTGGACACAGACTTCCAGGCGCCCGTCCTGCACCACATAGATGCTGGTATCTGGTTCTCCCGGCTGGAAGACGTGTTCCCCTTCGAGCAGCTGTACAAAGACCATGTGTTTGCAAAGTTCCAGGAACAGCGGCTTCTCAAAGTGGCCCAGGACCCTGTAAGAACCGTAGCACATGTGGGACACCTTGTGGGAAGGAGAGAAGGAAGGACTGCTTTTCAAAGAGGCTGACGGAAATGCAGCCGCTGCCACGGTCCCTGCCGGTCAGACCCACAGAGCCAGAGTTCACAGCGGGGCAGACTGTGCAGCCCCAGCCACCTGGAGCCACTGCCAGGATAGAAGAATTCCCACAATCTCTCTTCCCGTCGGCTCGAAGAACTCTCGAGCCATGACTGTGAATCTGAACCAGAGGCATAAGCAAAAGCAGGTGGAAGGGATGCCCCTCCCAGGACGGTGAAGCGCCGCTGGAAAGAGGAACCGGGTTTCTGGGCAGAGATGGAAGGGAGCCCAGACTTGCAGCTTTGATCCAGCCAGACATTTCCCACAGCTGCTCTGGGTTTCCTCACCAAGACAGAAATGCTGACTACCAAACAAACACGACAGGAAAGCACGGTGACAGGCCGCGCTGACAGCCCCAGGGAAGGGCAGGCTCGGCAGTCCCAGGGCGCACGGCCCCGGGCTCCTGCGGCCTCCTTCCCCCGGCCTGTCTTACCGCACGTTCTTCAGCATGTACAAAACTTCGGATGGCAGGTGAGAATTCTTCACGTCAAACTCCGTGAGGTCCGCCTCCAGCAGGGAGGGTGGTGGCTCCTTTGGCTGCAGGGTTGGGTATTCCTTCTTGAAACGCAAAATCCTACAAAGCAGAGATACACGTATCCGGAACAGAAGCCCGAAGCAGCTCGAAGCAGATGGCGGGAGCGCTGCAAACCCAGAGGCAGGGAAGCCATGGGCAGCAGTGACGGCCAGCAGGTTCACCACTGCTGCCAGGGAGGCCAGCTGGGGCACGTGTGGCCTGAAGGACATTCCTGGTACCTCTTGGCCAAAGACAGCACCTTGGTCCTCTTCCTTGCCCGCTGCCTGGGGGCGGCGGTGCTCCCCACAAGAGTGTGGGGCAGCGTGGTCACCTGCAGGGTAAAAGAAAAGACCAAATCCTGACCCTTTGACCTACTGGACCCAGCCTCAGCTTCAGGGGTCAACCGCAGCCCTCAGGAGTAACAACAGCTCCCAAGGTCTTTCCCTGCCTGTCCCATCTGCCCCACCTGCCCCGGATTCAGGGAACCATCCCTGGTGCTGCTGACAATGAAGTGCTACCTGGCTGTACCACCACACAGCCAGGGTCCTCAGAGTGCCGGGTCCTCAGGCCTTTGTCCCCTCCGCCTGCAAAGCTGACGCCCAGCCTCCCCTCGGTCACGCTGGCACAGCAGCCCCTTCCGACAGCTTCTAAAATCTGGCCCTACCCGTCCTGCCTGCCTCCCCACCTAGGGCCTGAGCCACTGCAGGACTATGCGGCAGGAAAGCTCTCTGCCCCTTCCCCACCGTCCAGGCCAACTCAACTGCCCCATGGTGGTAAGGAGTGCAGAGTGCCAGCTTCCTGCACGTTGGCAAGCCCCCTTGGGTAGCCACCGCCCCTCTGTTCCCTGAGCTGTCTCTGCCCCGTGGCGTCAGCTGTGGGTGTGTGTGGTAATGACTTCCCCCCAGGTGACCCAGCACCACTGGCCCACTCCTGTCCTTCTCAGCCCAGGTCTGGCCACTGCACAGTCCTCTGTGGGACCAGTGCCACCTGACCAGACACTTGAAGCAGGCTCCTTCAAGACCTGCTCCAGATCACTCCACCGGGCCAGAGCAGGCTGTGGCAGCGCTCAAGCTCTGGGCCAGCACCACGGCCTGCCAGCAGCACCAGCGGGCCTCTGTGTCATGGCCAGAAGCGGTCCACCTACGGACTCATACACCTTCTTGTGTGTTATTTCGAGTTTGCTACAAGAAACACGAATCAACTGGAGCTATTTTAAAACACAAGCAATTATTTTGAGCATATATTTCAAGTACAGTTAACCTCTGGGCAGCGTGGAGTCCCTCCTGCTCCCCTGAGGGTGACCAGGCAGGGCTGCACCAGGCCAAGATGTGAGGCCTCCCAGCTTCAAAATTTTGGCAGGAACCCCAATTTCAGTACCAGAGCCAGAACCCTTTGTCCACCCCCCGCCTCCGCAGAATGTTCCTGAAAGAGCCTCTGTCCTCTTTTCTAGCTGAGATAAATGCACACTCAAAGTGCCGACAAGGCCTCCGTCTCTACACCGGCCAACAATCTCTGAGGGTAGGGAGGCCTCCGCGCTGCAGTGTGAGCGCGGCCGTGGGCTGCTGGGGACCCCGCTGCACTGCGGCCTGTAGGCACCGGGCCTGCGGCACAGGTTACCTTCCTCATGATCTTCCTGCCGTAAAACATCACTTTGTCTCTCTTTCGGAATCTGTACTGAGGAGTGGGCTGTACTTGTCCTGCAAGGGGAAGAAAGGGGCCTCCTGAGCCACGTCTGGAACCCAGGCAGGCAGGAAGGCTCTGCCAAGCAGCCCATAGGGTGTGCACACGGAGCCCATCCTGTCCCCGCTATGGTGTTCGGCAGGGGGAAAGGCACCCGGCATCTGGGGCCCAGCCTGGCACAGGTGGGCTCACAGGGAGCAGGACTTACAGCTCTTTGTACTAAAGTCTCGCTTTAAAGTCACGCTCAGAAACGTGAGCCAAGAAAGCTGGGAACATACTTAAATTCCGTGGGTCTGGTGTGCAAGCACAGCCTCAGCTGGGACAGGCCAGCGATTCCCAACAAAAGCTCCCAAAGGTTTGAGGGCTGCTCCCAGGAGCTCCAAACAGGGGGCAGATCACCGAAACCTTCCCACACCTCCCAAGCCCTCATTCCTTCCCTGGAGAGCTGGATATCTGAGGCAAGATACTCACGGAATCGGGTAACCCTCCGGTACACAAAAAAGATGATGATGCCAACAAGGGCGAGGGCCAGGAGGGCTCCAATTACAATCCCCGCAAGCTGAGTCAGGTCACAGACAGACAGAAAGAGCACCCGTCAGCAAGGCTGCCGCAGAGCCCCTCCCCGCCCCAGCAACGGGCTGGGACGAAGGGGCCAGGAGCAGCCAGGAGTGAAGCCAGCCCACAAGCCCCAGGGCCCACCCGTCACCAGGAAGCACGCAGGGTGGTTACCATGGTGGACTGTGAGTGCTGCTCCGTCAACTGCAGCCCCCAGGACTGCAGGACAGGACCCAGACAGAAGCCAGCCTGGAGGGGAACACTGTGGTTACCAAAGGCCAACACAGGCACAGCCCTGGCTTCCCAGGGACGCAAGAACAGAGCTGCTGGCTAGGGGGGCAGTCGGCAGCCCCGGGAGAAGCGATCTTCTGAGCTGCTGAGGTCCTCTGAGCACGCCTGCTCAGGAGCGCATCGAGAGAAGCCCATCTTCCGAGGCCACCCCGGGATGGCTGGGCAGGGCCAGCAGCCATGCTGTGTCGAATCCCCAATCTTCAGCTTTCCAGTTCCTCAGATGCAAGCCCGCTGGGAGCTGCGTCAGCCTCGCCGGATGACACAGTCACAGCAAGGAAATGGCAGCTCCTGTCGTGAGACGCAAAACTGGTATTTTCTTCTACCATATTGGGCTCATATTGGGAATGGGACCACTGTTATTGATTAGGCCTCACAATGTTCCAAATCAGACCGATATTCCCCACACAGATACCTCATGAGAAAGGAGATTTTAGATCAAAGCACTGTAGATGTTCGTTGAAAGACTTCCAATAGGCCCCTATAGATTCGAAACATAGACTATAAAGGGGTTAAAAACACAAGAGTTGCATTTAAGTCTGGCCTGGAGAAAAGGAGCCTAATTTGGAGTATAAATAATGACAGAACATAGTCCCTTCCCAAGGTCCACATTCTACAAATACCCTCCCTTGTACTGACTTCAGTTACGAGGATGGATAAGAAACTAGAAACCCAGGTGCAAGGCCTATGCACACAGGTCCCCATTGTGCTTGCATGAGAGATAGAGCTTTCTCAGGCAACTTAACAAGCATTCTTTCTCTTGTGGTTCATAAGTCAAATAAAGTAACTCCTAGCCTATCTATATACAATTTAACCTATGTTTTAATTTTAGCATTACTTGGTTGTAACTTGTTAATTAAAGCCAAAGTCATAAATATTGGCAAATAACCAACCCATCCAAAATAAGATAAGTTTGTTACTTTCTTGTTCTGGAGGACTGACATGAAGAATGGAAGGGGAGGTTCTACAAAAATACGTCTGTAAAAACTGTTTCAGTCCACTTTCGCTGATCAAAGCATCTTATCACAAAGAATTAGCCACTGTAAAAAATTCTATTTTCTAATGTCATGTTATCGCTTGACCTATAAATAAAGACACCAAAACAACAGAGCAGAGATGCCTGCCTGGTGATCAGAAAGAAACCTGAGGCTCTCTCTCTCCTTTTTGCCAACCCATCCATCCTCCAGAGAACCCTGGACCTGCTGGAGCTGGACTCAGGCACAATCCCAGCTGGCCACTAGGGGTTGCACTTCACAAGACTGTGTGCTGCCAGCCACAGGGCACGTGGATGCCTGCACCACAGCAATGTTGAGAAACCCCGAGGAGTCATCTGGATTCTGAGAACACCAAAGGCCTGCTCATAGCAGAGAAAGGTTATGTGCCTGCTCCCTATCACCTCCCAGGAAGGAGATTTTGGGGGCTTCTGAAGTCCAGACCCAAGGGAGGGAGGAAGAAGAGAAAAGTGAGCACAGGATGGTGAGTGGGCATACAGCTGGGGCCACCTACCCGGAGGATACTGGCTGATTCCCCAAAAAAGATGAAGATGAAAACAAGCATTAGGGAAACCAGCAAAATAAGCAGCCATTGTGCATTCCTCCTGGTGTCCACATACCTCCTCCCAAGGGGCCGGGAACAGGAGAGGGCAGGGAGCCCCTGTTAATCCTCTCTAGTTTCTACCCAAGTACTAAGGACTAGAGGAGAGAGCCAGCATCAGACACAGTGTGGACAACAGAAAACCAAGTGAAATGAAAGGGCATTCAGGAAACAGTCTCAAGGGGCGCCTGGGTGGCTCAGTCAGTTAAGCGTCCGGCTTCAGCTCAGGTCATGATCTCACGGTTCGTGGGTTCAAGCCCCACATCGGGCTCTGTGCTGACAGCTAGCTCAGCACCTGGAGCCTGCTTCAGATTCTGTATCTCCCTCTCTCTCTGACCCTCCCCTGCTCGCACTGTCTCTCTCTGTCTCTCAAACAAAACAAAACAAAACAAAATAAAAAAAAAAAAAAAGAAAACAGTCTCAAAAGCAGAATGTTGGTCGCCTCAAGACAATATAAATAAGTGGTCCAGAAAAGCAGGTCTTCAATCTTGGTTCAGAAGGCAAATGGAAGCTGTGGGAGCTTTTTGCTTCAGAGCTGAGGCATCCAGCCTCTCCTGGCCCCGACTGTGCTTGGCTCTCAACGTGACAGCACCCAAGCCCACACCCTTCACTTAAGTGTGTCCCTTAGAGCGCAACCACTGCTTTGAGGACAACCAGGGTTACCCACGGAAAGGGTCCCACAGGTGTCCCACTATCTAGTTCTACAAGCTAGTATAGTTGAGCATCTCAAGCTTCTCAGGGTTATTTTAATGCATCTACTTTTCTGTCTCAGGAACAAAGAAAGCTTTGTGATGTAGCTACAGATGTTCCGCTGAGGAAAAGACTCCCATCAAAACAAGCAGGAGTCTGGAACGCGTGGGGGGCTCAGTCGGTTAAGCATCCAACTTCGGCTCAAGTCACGATCTCATGGTTCATGGGTTTTAGCCCAGTGTCGGGCTCTGTGCTGACAGCTCAGAGCCCAGAGCCTGCTTCAGTTTCTGTGTCTCCCTCTTTCTCTCTGCCCCTCCTCCCCACACATGCGCGGTCTATCTCTCTCAAAAATAAATGTTAAAAAAATGTTTTCTAACAAAAAGAAGTCCTAAGGGGAAGCACCCCTTTTTAGCCCACTTCAGGGAGCTGCCCACAGAGCAAATGCTAAAAGGCCCAGAAACGCCCCTAACTAAGAATTTTGAGGCTCTGATTCCTCCCCGAAACCACCTAGTTCCATACCTCTGGGCCGGCATCTTCCTCTTGCTTCATGGCTAAAAATGAAAAAAACAGTCAAGGTGAAAAGAAGGACTGCTTCACACTAGGGGAAATGTTCCCTCAACTCATGCTCATGGGGAAAGCACTGCTTTCAGCCTTTTCTCCTGGGTTCCTCTTCTCCTTAAATTGTGTTTTCACTGAAAGGAAAACCCTGGTGGAAAGCTGTGCTCTCCAAAAAGAGAAACACCAGAGCCACTTCCCTGTCTGTGAACAGCTCTCCGATGGCTGCCCAGGAACCTGGGACCACAGCCACGTCCTACTCCTCTCCCAGCCGGTCAAGTGAAGGTGTGGCCAGCTCAACCAAGGCCTAGTGCAGCCAGGAGCTCCCAGGGCCTCAGGGATGAGGCTGTGGCTGGGGGGTGGGAGAGGGGTGTGTGAGGCCAGGCCCGGCAGCCGACTACCGACTACGACATGACCTAGTGGCCTGTGTCAGGGGATTTCCTATCTTGGTGTGGTTGGCTTCAAGGTGGGTGCCTTGGGTCCAGGGGATGATGAACTTGAGAACCTGGCTCACCTTGCCCTTGTCTAGTGGTGAGGAGTCAGGTCTGGAGCCTTCACCTTATGGCTCCCAGGCCCCTTAGAAAAACAGCAGCAAGAGAAGAAACTCTTCCCAAAATTCCACCCAGAGAAATCAGAATGCAGCAGGCAGATGCAAGGTCATAGTGCACTTGCTCCTGGGTCAAATTCCTGTATCCTCTGTCACCACATGGAAAACCCTTCCTTCTCAGATCAGTGTCCTGAAAGGCCAGCAGCACCCTTGACCCCAACTCTGTGGTCTGCTAGTGCCTTGCCCAGGCAGTCTCCCCGCAGCACCCCGCCCTACATGTTTGAGGTGGGGTAGAGCTCACTGCCCCCAGAACGTGCTAGGGAGGCAAAGTGGAAGCCATTGCTTCTCCATGGGGTACAGCACACAGCCAGAGGGATGGGATGCAAGCGGGCGGTAGGGTTGGGAAACAGCAGGTTAGGAGGCATCCGGGTTAGTAACCATCCAGGTTGGGGTGTCATTTTAGAGGGTCATTGGGTTGGGAAACCTCGGGGTTGACGGGTTTCGGGGTGAAGGGGGCGTCAAGATTAGGGCGCTCGGGTCGACAAGGGCTGGGGTTGGGGGGCTCTGGGTTGAGGGGTGTCGTAATTGGACGTCTTGGGTTGACAGGCATCAGGGTCGGGTCTCAGGGTTGGGGGCTCAGGGTTGACTGGAGTCGAGGCTGGGAACGGTGGTTAGCGTCCAAAGGACCGAGAGGACATGGCATCCGCCTCCCACAGGCGGCTCACCGCGCAGCGCTGGGCCGGGCGGGCTTGTGGAGCGGTGTGCGTCCCGGCACGGGGTGGGGAAGCTAAAGGCTATCCTTCCTCACGGGGCCAGACCCAAGGCATCGCCACCTCGGGGCGCTCGGCGGCGACTCACCGGGCCCGCGCGCTCCCGACGCCCGCGCTCCCGTCACTACCCCCACCGTCGGGCCGCCGCGCCGCGCACGCCGGACCTCCACGCGCATTGGCCGCGGCCCGGAGGTTCCGCCCACTCACAAGGCGGAGGCTGCGCATTGGACACAGCGCAGCCAATCGGAGCTGCTCTTGCTGAGGTGCAGAGGCCGGATGGCGCCGGAAGCCGCCCGGACTGCCGGAAGTCGCCACGGTCGCCGGAAGCGGAGTGCGGTGCGGCGGAGGCCCGCAAGAGTTCTTCTGACCACGACCCCTTGCGTGTGGGCTGACTCGGAGAGCGCTCGCGTCCTGCGGGATCCAGCATGGGCCTCCTCAGCGGGGCGGCCCGCATCGTGGTGCGGGGCGCCGACCGCATGAGTAGGTGGACCAGCAAGCGGGGCCCACGCACCTTCCATAAGAGCCGCGGTGCCAAGGGCACCGGCGTCCACGTCCGCGACGGGAAGTTCGTGCAGGTCAAGGAAATGGTCCCGGAGCTGGTGGTGCCCGAGCTGGCCGGCTTCAAGCTCAAGCCCTACGTGAACTACCGCGTCCCGGCGGGCACGGACGAGCCGCTGACGGCGGAACAGCTGTTCCAGGAGGCAGTGGCACCTGCTATCGAGAAGGACTTCAGGGACGGCACTTTCGACCCGGAGCAGCTGGACAAGTACGGCTTTGAACCCACGCAGGAAGGCAAGCTCTTCCAGCTCTACCCCAAGAACTTCCCGCGCTAGGAGCTGAGGAGTGGCGGCCGCCCGGTGTGCCCATGGACCGTGTCTGGCCATCGTCCCCGACCACTGGTCCCAGGGTGGGCAAGTGGGAAAGCATTTCCTTCGTTTTGTTCCTATTAAAGGCCTTGGGTACCGTCTGGTGTTGCTTTGGCATCCGATCATTGTGAGATGAAAGGGTGCAGCATGACAGACCCGGGTGTAGCGACCGAGGCAGAGCTCGCAACAGTGGCCCCGTTCCCTGTGAAATTGGAAGCAGTGTCTTCCCAACCAAAAGGTTCTGGAGAGGTAGGCCCGGGGCGAGAACACATGGAAGAAGTAAAACTCACAAGACACATGGTGCCACGCGACACCCGTTACTCCGGAAGCCAGGGAGCATGTTCTCTGTGGGTTCAAAAACAGCTATTCGGGGGGCCTATCTCCAGTAATCTGCAGTCTCTCCTCTGGGTTCCCCGGTTTCAGGGCACAGTCCCTGGAGTCTAATGTATCCTGCTTCATATTTAATTGACCCTTAAGTAACCATTAACACAAACCCTTAAGGAGGATTCAAATTCTTGTATTGAAATAAATGCACCATTAGCTGGGAACTGATCATTTTTGCAGAGTAATTTCTTAACGTGTTCTGACCTATATTTTCATCAGAAAAGAGAAATGTGTGTTCGCTGACTCTGAACACCTCCACAGCATCCTGGTAGAGGTTTGACAAATTCTACACTAGCCTGCCCTTCAACTACTGTCCCTTCCATGGAGGCAATGAACACCTATGGGAGTCAGATGAGTCACAAACCCAGTTATGTACTTGAAGGTAGTATATGTGTAAGTTCTGGAAGCCACTCAGGTTACTAAAGCCACGATGGGGAAGACTTCACGTTTATGGCGCGCTAGGGCACCTCAGTGTGTACAGGCTTCTTTTTATCAGCGTAGGAGGCCACAACAAGCGCTTCTGGTGCCAGGATAAGGGGAGCTGCTTTTTTTTTTTTTTAAAGTTTATTTTATTTTTTTGAAAAAGAGTACATGTGAACAGGAGAGGAACAAGAAAGAGAGAGGAAGAGAAAGAATCCCAAGCAGGCTCTTAGCCATCAGTGCAGAGCTGGATGTGGGGTTTGAACCCACAAACCTGTGAGATCATGCCCTAAACCAAAGTTGGACACCTAACCGACTGAACCGCCCCAGGGCCCCCAGGTAAGATTTAAGAGAAGCCGATTGTTTTGACTGTTTACACTACGGACCCCGTAAGACACACTGCACCTTACACAGTCACCTGTACAGATTACAGTAGGAATCTCAGTGAGATGGGCTGACGGCAGTTCACTCACAGAGTCGCACTCTGGGCTTTATTTGTGGAAATGGTCTTTGACTTCAAGCTGGGCACCCTTGTCCCCAGCTCAGATGTTTTCCCACTTCCAGAGGTGAAGGATATGATCATAAAAGGAGCAAGTAACTAGGAAGTTGATGTCACAGTCACAAGCCGTGGTCCCTGCAGTGTGCAGCTGGCTCTCACCTTTCTTCATCATGTCCTCTGTGAGTGCCTGGACAGAAGTCCTCCGTTTGCTTCCGCTCTGAAGTCTGGTGTGACCTTCTTTACCGCACTCTGCTAACTGGTCATAAGAGCGTGCTCGTGACTGGTGTACAGCCTGCAGGTCTGAGAGATGTGCTGCTTTGGCTCCTGAGTTGCTGCAGGGGAAGGAACCCGAGCAGGACTGGCAGGTCTGTAGTGGATTGTGGACGTGGAGCCAGGACCAGTCAGCTCCATACACCAATGAGCTGGGCAATGTGTGGGAGGCAGAGACTGTGCAGGCTTCCTGCTTCTCCTCTGGAATGAGACAGAACACAGGAAGTGTGTCGTTACCCAGGTTGATCTCATCACTACCAACTGATGGGCGCTGCCCACTATCAAAGGGAGACTCTGCTAAAAGCAGTCAGTCATCTGTCAGTAGCCAATGTGCATCACGCCAAGGAATCCTGAGACGTGGACAGATGAAAACAGACTGCCATCTCGCAGTGAGTGTGCTGTGGGGCCTGACGAAGCGGACTGGCTACAGAAGCACAAGGGCGACGGTGCCTTTCCAAGTCAGAGGACTTGGCAGACACTTCAGTTAAGACTTCAGAGCAGAGGACAAAGGAGTTAGCCAGATGGGAGGGACAGAGATACATGAGACACCGAGAACAAGCGTGTTTCATGAAGTTCAGAGATAGGACAGGACACATCCGGGAAACCACAAACAAGTGGATGTGGCAGAAACGCCATCAGGGAGTGGCGACACGTGTCTGGAGGGTCAAAACCACACAGGGTTCAGCATGCTCTGTAAAGTCTGGATTTGAGCTTAGAAAGGACTCATTGCAGAGTTAAGCAGTTTTCCTTCTGGTGAGTTAATCCAGCAACTTTGAGGATGGAGGCAAAACTGGAAAGAGGTCCACCAGCTATGGAAAGTTTGAAAGCAATATTTGACCGGAAAAAGGAAATGACAAGGTGTTGCCAAACCTGAGGTAGTTTAGGTTTCAGGGCAAGGCCAAGCATGGCAAGAGCAGCCATATAAAACTGTAGGCCGGTGACCTGGGGATGTGAACTTAGAAAACTGTCACCAGGTAGAAGGCCTGGTGGCCACTCAGGTCTTTAGTAAGCCTGGACGGCCACACACTCTGAAAGGGCGCCTCCCAAGTGCAAGGGTCCAGGCCACAGTCATCAGAAGTGCAATTAGAAGGGCGCCTGCGGGGCTCAAGTCGATTAAGCGTCTAATTCTAGATTTCAGCTCTGGTCATGACCTCATGGTTTGTGAGTCTGAACCCCCCCGCCACACCCCCACTTTAGGCCTGCGCTGATAGCATGGAGCCTGCTTGGGATTCTCTCTCTCCCTCTCCCTCTTTTCCTACCCCACTTGTGCCCTCTCTCTCGTTCTCTCTCTGGATGGATGGATGGATGAATGAATGAATGAATGAATGAATGAATGAATGAATGAAGAACTGCAATAAGAATGAGTAGTGATGAAGAAAGGCTAAGAGGTGTAGACTAGGTCAGTGCTGGAACCAGGAAACGCCAAAAGTGCCACCAGAACACAGGGGATCCTACTCCCGAAGCCAGGGCTTTGCCTGGACGGAGGCGCCTCCAGAGAGAAACCAGATGCTGACCTTCCCCAGGCAGCCTGAAAGGCACTCAGGCAGCACGAACAAGGGAGGGAGCACCCCACACGATCATCACTGTCCCTCCATGGTAGCTTGGATGGAACTCGGAGACAGGGTCGCAGGGCCTTCCCAGCCAGGACCCCATTCCAGGCCCCAAGTCAGCCGATACCAGACTGTATCTCCTACCCAAGTGCACACAGAATATTAGCAGAACATCATGTTAAACAAAAAGGATCCAAAAGTTCCACAAAGGAGATACAGTACAAGCAAGCAACACTCTCTGATCATAATGCAATAAAGACTAATAACACAAAGGAACAAAAAACTTCTTCTACCTAAAAAATTTAAAATCTCCCACTAAACCACACTTGGGCAAAGGGAAAGTATAAACTCAAGTCACAGAATTTTTATGAAAAATGAAATCCTTACATGTCACAACTTAAAATATGCTTAAATCAGAGAACATTTCAGACACAAAAACACTTAATGCAGGGGTACCTGGGTGTCTCAGCTCATGACCTCATGGATTGTGGGGTTAAGCCCGGTGTCAGCTCTGCACGGACAGTTCAGAGCCTCCTTCAGATTCTCTCTACCGCTCCCCCACTCTCACCCACAAGCACTCTAAATAAATCAATAAACAAACAAAAAAACCCCACTTGATACAAACACAATAATAAAAGTGAACTGTACTCCCAACTCAAAATGCTAGAAGAAGGAGACAGAGGGAAACAAACATAAAAGGAGAAACTGATGAGACAGAGAACAGAAAAACACAACTACAATAAAAAGCTAAAATCCTACTACTTTTTTGAATGTTTATTTTTGAGAGAGCGAGAGAGAGACTAGCAGGAGAGGGGCAGAGAGAGACGAGAACAGAGGATCTGACGTGGGCTCCACGCTGACAGCAGAGAGCCCGATGGGGAGTTTGACTCACACTGTGAGATCATGACCTGAGCTGAAGTCAGACCCACTAACCTAATTAAAGGAAAAGGAGAGGGGCGCCTGGGTGGCTCAGTTGGTTAAGTGTCTAACATCGGCCTAGGTCATGATCTCGCAATTCGTGAGTTGAAGCCCACATTGGGTTCTGTGTTGACAGCCTGGAGCGTGCTTTGAATTGTGTCTCCTTCTCCCTCGGCCACTTCCCCACTAACTCTCTTGTGTCTCAAAAATAAACATTAAAAAATATTTTAAAAAATAAAGGAAAAGGAGAGAACTCTGCATATGGCAAGTTCCACCTTTATATATTTGTATAAATATACAAAGTAAAACGGGACAAATGAGAACCATCAAAGATTTTTTGGGGGGCACCTGGATGGCTCAGTCGCTTAAGCTTCTAACTTCGGCTCAGGTCATGATCTCGTGGTTTGGGAGTTTGAGCCCCACGTCACGCACTGTTCTGACAGCTCAGAACCTGGAGTCTGCTTTGGATTCTGTGTCTCACCCAATCTCTGCCCCTCCCATGCTCATGCTCTGTCTCTTAATAATAAATAAACATTTAAAAAATTTTTAAGAGTTTTAAAAAATGGCTTTTTGGGGCGCCTGGGTGGCTCAGTTAAGCGGCCGACTGCGGCTCAGGTCAGGATCTCATGGTTCATGGGTTTGAGCCCCACATCAGGCTCTGTGCTGACAGTTCAGAGCCTGGAGTCTGCTTCCAATTCTGTGTCTCTCTCTCTCTCTATCCCTCCCCTGCTTGCTTTCTGTCTGTCTTTCTCAAAAATAATAAACATTAAAAACAAATGACTTTTTGTAGACTCACAGAATTTTACCAAATCTTGATCAAAAAGATAATCCAAATGATGTAAAAATTACTCAAAAGAAAATGAAGAAAAATGTTCACACTTCTGGTTTTGATTTTCACATGAATCAAACATACTGCTGAAATCTAATCTTGATAAAACAGCACCGGATTACATCCAACATCACATTAAAAAAATCGCACACAGGAGGTGCCCGGGTGGCTCAGTTGGTTGGGCGTCCAATTTTGGCTCAGGTCATGGCCTCGCAGTTTGTGGGTTTGAGCCCTGCATCGGGCTCTGTGCTGATAGACCAGAGCCTAGAGCCTGCTTTAGATTCTGTGTCTCCCTCTCTCTGCCCCTCCCCTGCTCATGTTCATGTTTCTCTCTCTCGCTCAAAAAATAAACAAACATTAAAAAAAAAAAATCACAAGCTGGGATGCCTGAGTGGCACAGTCAGTTAAGCATCTGACTTTGGCCCGGGTCATGATCTTACAGTTTGTGGGTTTGAGCCCTGCATCAGGCTTGCTGCTATCAGGACACAGCCCATGTCGGATTCTCTGTCTCCCTCTATCTCTCTCCCTTCTCTGCTCTCTTTCTCTCAAAAATAATTAAACATTAAAAGAAAAATCACATGCCATAACCACATGGGATTTATTCTAGGAATATATTCTGTATTAGGAATTCCATAAGCAAAATTTACCATAGCTACATATCTAAGAAGAAGAATAGCATAGCTCATATTATAAAAGCATTTGACAAAAACTCAGCAATTCCTGATTTAAGAAAATATGTACCAGGAAAGCAGGAATGGAGAACTTGTTCAATACAACAACACAGATACACTTCAGCCCCTATACATCACTGTACCCGACAGGACCACCAGGATGTCCCTATCAAGGTTAGGAATCCAGCAAGGGGACCCTTCACTTACACTACTTTTTAAAATTGTACTGAAGAGATCAATGAACAAAATCAAGCAAGAGGAAACAATCGGTAGTACTGTATCAGAATCAGAAAATAAATAAAATTATATCTTTTTGCAGATGACATATCTACCTGGAAAACCCATGGAATCAATGATAAATAGAAACAATTTTTTTTAATTTAGTAAGGCAGCAGGATATGAAATTACCAACAAAAACCCAATAGTTTTCAATTACTCAGATAATATCCAGTTACAAGATGTAATGAAAGAGAAAACCCCATTTATAGCAACAACTAATAGACTGCTTACATATAAAGTTAATAAGAAATGTACACTGTATGGTTAAAACCCTCTGAAAAATACAAAATCAAACTTGAACAAATGGAAAGGCACCCCTTTTCTTGAGTAAGGACCCCAGATGATGAGTCAGTTGTAAAGTTAATTTATATTTATTTTTTTAATGTTTATTTATTTTTGAGAGAGAGGGAGAGGGAGAGAAAATGAGAGGCAGGAAGGGGCAGAGAGAGAGGGAGACATAGAATCTGAAGCAGGCTCCAGGCTCTGAGCTGTCAGCACAGAGCCCGACACGGGGCTCGAACTCACAAACTATGAGATCCTGACCTGAGCCAAAGTCAGACACTTAACTGACTGAGCCACCCAGGCCCCCCTGGTTAATTTATATATATATATATATATATTTTAAATGTTTTTATTTATTTTTGAGAGAGAGAGAGAACATGAGCAGTGGAGGGTCAGAGAGAGAGGGAGACACAGAATTTGAAGCAGGCTCCAGGCTGAGCTAGCTGTAAGCACAGAGCCCAACGCGGGGCTCGAACCCACGAACCGTGAGATCATGACCTGAGCTGAAGCCGGCCGCTCAACCAACTGAGCCACCCAGGTTCCCCTGGTTAATTTATATTTAATGCAAGCCCTATACCAATCCAATAAACTTTTTTCTGGAACAAGATAAGTTAATGTTCAAATTCCAATACAAGAATAGTCAGGAAACCCTTGAAAAGAAGAGTGAAGGTGCCCGTAACCTTGCTATTACAAAGGGACCACCAACCCCCTAAGATCACAGCAGTAGGTACAGACATATGAAGAGACAGCCAATGGGACTCGGAAGACAAAAAAAAAAAAAAAAAAGCCATGGAAGTACATAAAGTTGATAGACAAGAAGAGTGGCATCTCCATTCACTGGGGGTAGACGGACTTTCTAATAAATAGCGTTGGGATAGCTACGTCACGTACAACAACACAAACCAAAGTTCTGCCCCCTGCAGAACAGGAGCCCTGGGGGTGCAGGAGACAGGCCTTCCGGCCTTCAGAGCAACTCAGAGCAACGAGGTGGTGCCTTAATCACCTTGTATAGAGGAGGAGGGGGGCGGAGTCACAAAGGCAGCACAAGGAGGGAAAGGGGGCATCAGGCGTTTATGAAGAGAGAAGAGACCGTGCGAGTCCTGACAGTGAGGACTTAGCGGCCAGAAAAAGGCCGCGGTGGGCCTGGGGGCTCCCCTCTCCCTCCAGCCACCTTCTGTGGCTCAGGCACAGTCAGAGCTGGGTCTGACCGGTGCTGGGTTCTGCTCAGAGAGGTGAGTAAGGGAGCGTAAGCAGACGTGAAGCACTGGGAGAACAGGGGGGCAGGAAACTGAACCCCCACCCCAGGCGGGGCTGCCACAAGCCCCCGACTCACCTATTGCCTTTTGGCAGTTGAAGATCTTAAAGCCACTATGCATACACGCTGCCAGGAGCAGGTGCTGGTGGAAAGGATGCCACTTGAGCCTCCACACTCCGCCCTCCGCGGACATGTCCGCAAAAGGTTGCTTCATGTTCCGAGTGTCCCACAGCAGGATGTGCTCGTCGTAGCTGAAACCCATCCAGCACAGGGGTCACGCGGGAAAGCCAATGCCTGCTTATTCCTCAAAGTCCCCAGGTGGCAGGGGGACGTCTCCTGGGGAGGCCCATCCCACTCGCTCCTCTAGGACAAAGTCCCTTTTCCCAAGCCCAGGTAAGAGTTGGTCCAATTGGGGTCACCTGGGTGGCTCAGTAGGTTAAATGTCCAACTCCTGATTTTGGCTCAGGTCCTGATCTCACGGTTCAGGGGATCAAGCCTCACATCAGGCTCTGTGCTGAGAGCAGCCTGCTTGGGATCCTCTGTCTCCCTCTCTCTCTGGCCCTCCCCGGCGCACGCACAGGCATGCACGCACACACACACACACACACTCTCTCTCTCTCTCTCTCTCTCTCTCAAAAACAAATGAACATCAAGAGTTGGTCCAATCAAACACTGCAGTGGTCAACATGAGAAAATGAACTAAAAGACGCAAGACGGACCTCTGTGCACAAACCCTAAGGGCCTCACTCACCTTCCCGTGGCCAGGATGCTCTCCTGATGCGGGCTGCTGTGGACGCTGCACACACCCATGGAGTGCCTACAGGTGAAAGTGCAAGGCCTGAGCAGGCACGCCGCCGGGACAGGTGTCCCCGGAAAGTCCGGAGGAGGGACGGGAGGGCGGTGTCACATGCCTAGGGCCGCCCCTTGATGAATTTACCTCTTGCTAGAGAACACAGATGTGCCACGTATCCTGGTGTCCCAGCCTCTCAGAAGGCCATCGTCCCCACCTGAGTGGAAACAGAAACGACCACTGACAATGGCAATGACAGCAGGAAGCAGCCACTCAGGGAGGGAATCGATGCCTGTCAGGAAACGCCCACGCAGGAGTGTCCCTGGGCGGCTTCAGGTCAGCACCAGGCGGAAGAGCTCCGGGAGCAGCCCCCAGAGAGAGGCCTGCGCCGGGGCTGGGTCTTCACTCAAGAAGAGGGCGCCTGCAGGGAAGACAGGAGAGGCGGCCGGATGTGGCCCACAGGAGTGACAGGAAAGGGCAGGAAGCTAGGGGAAGGGTTTTCAGGTCACACGTGGCTAAAGTGGCTTCTGTTCAGGCTCCGGCGACCGATGCTCCGGCTGCCGCAAACCAGAGTGGCCACATCAGAGAGCTCCGAACGGGACCTGCATGCAGGAAGCAGCATGTGAGCACTGGGTTTTTTTTCATGTTTATTTATTTTTTGAGAGAGAGACGCAGAGTGAAAGTGGGGGCAGGGTCAGAGAGAGAGGAGAACCCAAAGCTGAGGCAGGCTCCAGGCTCTGAGCTGTCAGCACGGCCCCAGGGATCTGAAAGGGCAGTGCCCTCTGTAACCTTACAGTGAAAAGGACCCTTGTGCTGGTCTTAGGGAATCTGAAAAAATAGGAAGAATCGGGAAACCGACACCCTAATCCACAACCAATCTTTGAAAAAAGCAATAGGATACAGGGTGAAGGAAGAGGAGAAAGGCAAGAAAAGCAGGACCCACAGGGAGAATGGAGAGGAGCAAAAGAAAAAGGCCTGCGTCTGGCCACTGCGTCTGTCCGTCCGTCCGTCCACTCAACCGGCGTCGTTCCGTGCGCCCACCCCCACCTACCCGCCTTCCACTCCGCTCCCCGCCCTCCCGGCACATGCTTCCTGAGCGCACTGCAGGCCCCGAGGACAGACAGAAGGGATACGGGAGGAACGTGACCTACTGCGGCGGGGCCCCTGCAGGGGAGCCTCAAATCTGAGCTGCCGTCCTGTGGCAAACTTGCAGAGAAAGTTGGCAGTGGCTTCTTTACACACTGGTCTCTCTCACACCCACGTCCCTCCACCAGGACATCCTGGCGAGCATCTTCACACACACGTCCAAAGTCCTACCACCTTTCTCTCGTGTGCACTGCTCCCAACTCGGTCTGAGGCCTTCCTGTCACCGCCCACATGGCAGGTCCTCGGGCTCTGCCCTGGCCTCCTTTAAGTCTCTGCTGGCTTCATTAGGAAAGAAGACCCCCTTCAATTCTGCAACATTAAGTCAGGAAATGTCACCCTCTGCTCGATATCCTTCCTGCTATGGCTCCTATGTCAGTCTGTACCAAAGCCGAAGTCCTTCCTGAGGCCTGCAAGGCCCTATGACCTTTGATCTCACCTTCTTCTGTTCAGCCACCTGCCTCCTGCCGTTCTGGTCACACAGCCACTTGCTGTCCTCATGCAGCAGGTTCACTCCTGCCCTCCCTCTGCCTCCCCGTGACCATGCTCTCTCACAGGACAGTCTGCACCTGCCCACAGCACCTGAGCCCCCAGCCGTGGCCCCCTTTCTTCTCCTCGGAGCCCCTCTGCCCCCGTTCACTCGTTCTGCATTATGCTCGTGACCACTGCCTGTGTCTTCTCAGCGGGGGCTCAGGGAGAGCAGGGCTTTTGTCTGTCTTGTTAGCTCGTGTGTCTCAGGCACCTAGAGCGCGCACAGCACATATTAGAGGCTCAACAAACATTCACTGAATAAATGACTGGTGCTGAATTACAACACCACAGCCTCCACTCTGCCTGGCTCTGAATCAGCTGAGTCTCAAGGTAGCACGGATCCAAGAATGAGAAGGCCTCAAGAAATTAAATCTCCTATTGTCATCACTGAGACCGTTCAACAGTGTGACAGCAAAAAATGCAGAGAGGACCCTGCCGTCAGGGGGAGATGAGCACTAGGCACAGTGAAGATGAGCAGGGGTGCCCGAACAAGTACAAGAGGCCGACTGGACCAGTGAGCGCGGCCAACAAGCCGAATAAACCGGTGATCAAACACTGAGATTGGGGGAGAAACAAATAGTTCAGTCAAGCACAGAGACTGGAGAGGACACTGAATATGTGAGGGAAAAAGAATCACTCAAAACTAGGCTGAAAGACAGGCAGGGACCCGATACGCAAATCCACAATCTCGCTGCGGGGATTGCACAAGTATTCTAGATAGAAGCTACGAAGGGTTTAACCATGACTGAAGTGTCATAATGTTTGCATATTTTTAACAAGTTTTAAATTTTTTGAGAGACAGAGAGAGACAGAGCGTGAGCAGGGGAGGGGCAGAGAGAAAGGGAGACAGAATCCGAAGCAACTCCAGGCTGTGAGGTATCTGCACAGAACCCGATGCGGGGCTCGAACCCCAAATCGTGAGATCATGATCTGAGGTGAGGCTGGACACTCAGCTGAGTGAGCCACTCAGGCGCCACAATCTGCAGGTTTTTAAAACAACAGCTCTACCTACAGTGTGGGGGCAGGATTGAAAAGGCACAGAAGGAATGCAGGGCCATCCTTCAGGACTCTGCTAGGAGATGAGGTGTGACAGTGTCCCCAACAGGTGGAAAGGGAACGAGATGGCCAATTCTGAGATGCTTAGAAGAGAAGTCAATAGGTCTGCCACTCCTGGAAAGGGGGAGGGGATGCTGGTGTCGGGTTTGGGCAGCCAGAGTCTGCCCTGGGGTCGGGGATTAGGCAGGAGCTAAGTGCAGCAGGACAACACAGGGACAAGGACTTGGCTCGGGACTCACGTATGAAATGCCCAGGAAGCACCTTTTTGTTCCCTTAATTTATTTATCTTTGAGAGAGAGAGTGTCTGAGAGAGAGAGAGTGAGAGTGTGCACACGCAGGAGAGGGGCAGAGAGAGAATTCCAAGCAGGCTCCACGCTGTCGGCGTGCTGACAAAGCACAGAGCCTGATGCGGGGCTCAGTCTCAGTAACGATGAGATCATGACCTGAGCTGAAGTCACCCCCCGCGGAAGCATCCTTGCAGAGTGCTTGGCAGCTGGCAAGATAAAGGAATCAAGAGCTCAGGGGGAAAAAGGCCTAGGGTGCCTGGCTAGCTCAGGCTGAAAAGTGCGTAACTCTTGATCTCAGGGTAATGAGCTCAAGACCCATGTTGGGTGCACAAATTACTTAAAATAAATTAGTAAAATTTCCTTGAAAGAAAGAGAAAAAAACAAAGAAAGAAGGAAAATAAAAGAAAAAGAAAGAAAGAAAAAAAGAAAAAAAGGTCTGCTTAAGCAACCAAAATGCAGTTGTTTCTGGAAGAGAGAGAGCAGCTGAAAACGTAAAAGCGACAACGCAGAGTGAGAAGAACACGCAGACAGGACAGAGGGACAAGGGACACTTTCAAGCAGAGGGAAAGGAGCCAGCAAAGGAAGGAGCAATCAGAAAGAAGAGGAGAGCTCAGGATCATGCGTAGAAAGGACCGCGCCAGGAGGGGTCGGTGTGTGACCTCGCTGAGAGCGGCCCCCTGCGGCGGCCACCGGCCAGAAGCACCAGGACTAGCACCAACGGCGGTTCATCGGCCATGGTGCCTCCCGACAGTCTGACAGAACGTCCCTGACCTCCCTGCTCGCCGCGGAGCTTGGCACACCGTGGGCAGCTAGACGCAAAAGGAAACGGGTCAGACCTTTTCTTTGCCTCCCCGCAAGCCCCTTCTGTCTTCTAGAGGCCGATGCCCTTGCCCCCACCTCCCATCTCCCCAGAGTCCTCTCCTCCTGGGGAAGAGGGGCCGCTCAGCGACCTGGCGCCTGCGGCCTCCAGGTCTGTGCATCTCTCGTCCTCACACCAGCACCCCCTACACAGCGCTCACAATGTCCGCAAACCAATCCTGTCCCTCTCAGGCTTGGCTTTGGGAAGGTCAGCTGGACCCAAGAGAGGAGCAGACAGCCTGAAATCCAACATGACGAGCTCAACACTGGACCCAGTAAAGGCCGCGGAAAATGTGGAAACCCGGGATTTCTCGGAGCAAGAGATCAGACACCAGGCATGGCAGGAGGCAGAGCTCCCACTGCTCCAACACTGGGGGCGGTGCCCCCCAAGACCCCTAATGCCTGCAGCCAGGTGCACTTTGTTTCCTAAGGAGCAGCCAAGTGGTGAGTCCCAACTACAGTTTTAACCCCAGAAAACACATTCTCCACAAAGGGCTTCCAAGATCCCAGCATGTCCGGAGTTACAGCCCTGACCTGGGCCTCCCCTGCTCGCTCCCTCCCCACACCCCGCCATGGAGAAGCACCAACCTGAATAGACGATTTCTGTCTGCCAGTAATTGAAAGCAGCAATCCAGGCCTCAAAGTCATGGGCTTGCCACGTGCTCACCTCCTGCAGCCCAGGCCCCTCCTTATTCACCTCTAGCAGGTGGAGCTGCCCCTTGGAGTCGCTGCTAATGATTTTCAAGGGCTGGTCACCGGCCCTAGAAACAAAGAACCAACAATAGAGAAACCCAGCTGAATATATTCATTGACCCAAACTCATCACCCACTTCTGGTTCCCGACTGGTGGCATCCCGAGACGGGTCATGGGAGGTTCTCCACGGGCCTGGTGCATGGAGGTGCCTGTGAAGGGGTTTGGGCATCTGGCAGAAATAAAAACCACCATGTAACTTGTCAAGATAAACGCATGTCAGCTTCTCTTGATGAAAACACTGTCCTTTTTATCTGAAATGTTGGATTTTTTTATTTTTTTATTTTTTTTAAGATTAGGACTGGTAGTGACATTCCCAAGTCTAGGAAGCCACAATCAAGGCTGGTGCAAGGTTTCCATTCTCTCTTGCATGAAAAGAGGAACAAATGCTCAGAGGAAAGACGGGACTCCCTCACCAATGCCGGCGCTTACCTTCTAGTTTTCCCAGTGGACCAATCCAGAGACAACGCCAGACACTGCTTGTCCAGCGCAAAGCTGGAGGACCGCTGCAGTGCGTAAGCGTTCTAGTGGAGAGAAAACATCGCTATCAAGGGAACAGCCCAGAACCCTGGAAAGACTGTCCCTGGAGCTCAGGTGGGCACCATTCCCCCACCACCTACTAGGTGAACAGAACGGGTTAGTCCCTCATCCACAGCAGAATGAGAAGACACAGGGGATCTGGCCCCCCCTCCCCGTCCCGGAGCGGACACACCTGCAGGAGGCCTTTCCCAAATATGTGACCCTGGGGGAAGCGGACCTGGTTTTCAGACCCCCTCGCGTCCGTGCACTCCTAGATACAATCACACCGCCTGCGCAGCCTCCAAGGCCCTCTTCAGGCCTCAAGGGATGCTGGCACGTTCTCTCTCCAGGGACAGAGACACCTGCTCTTTCCTCCAGTTTCCTTTTCAGAAACCACAACTAGCCATTAAACGCTGTCTGTTTCTATGATTTATGTGAGTTTTCTTTATTACCTAAGTAACCTGAATAGTGCTTAACTGTACCAAAAGGCTCCTAGCAGGCTGCTTCCTCAGGGCCCTCCCTGGGCTTTACCAACTCTTACTCAGAGTCCCAGCTGATGGGCCTGGTCTTCCTCCCTCACTCGCTCACCAGCTGCTCTCAGCTGGCCTGCAAGGCCCATTATATACACACGCCCTCAGCTGCCATAAAGCCAACAGCGAGTGGACCTCCTCCAGTGCCACCTGCACCCCTGTACCACTGTGTGTCCCTCTGTCTGAGTCAGAGCTTGGTCTTGTGGGCTGTTTACTTCCCTCAAGTGCAGGACTTCCCTGTTCTCTCCCTCTTCCAACAATCAGATGCAGTCATTCTGCAAATGCGTGGTGCCGATCAACACCCAACGCTCTGAGAAAGCCACGGAGGAAACATATGCCTTCCTAACACCACTGTCACACCTAACACCACTGTCACACCACTGTCACTGTTCTTGGCCCCAGCGTCATCAGCCTAAGGATGCTGGTCCAGCTCTCCTTACAGAGGAGCGTTCAGATCCACTGACAGGTGCATAAATACCCGGTCACTTCAGTCCTCATGCTGGTGATATGCAAGTGGATCTCTTCTCAAATTTAGATGCAGAACCCAATAATTTAAGAGACTGCATGCTAATTTAGAATGTATTATGACAAGGGTGCCTGGGTGGCTCAGTCAGTTAAGTTTTTGACTCTTGATTTCAGCTCCGGTCATGATCCCGCAGTTTGTGGGACCGAGCCCCGCATTGGAATTCACACTGACATCATGAAGCCTGCTTGGGATTCTCTCTCCCTCTCTACCTGCCTCCCCTCCCCGCCACACTCTGGTTCCCTCATGCTCTCCCAAAACAAATAAATCAAAATTTAAAAAAAAGTTTTATGATACGACTTGCCATTCATTGAACAGAAACCATCCTACAAAAAGTTTTATATCAGTACAGCCTCCTGCCCAATCCCTCTCCATTCAGATTCTTTCCACCCACAACTCCTGGCCTAGTCACTGACCTCAGATTCCACCAAGCGGAGCAGTTCTATGGACCCACCAGCATCTGCCACACCCAAGAGGGCATGGCCAGCCACTGGGGCATGGCACCTGAGAAGAGAATTCACACGCCAGTCAGAACACGGGATATGCCCAGGGCACAGGCGAACATCATGCACCTCAGTAACATTAAATTTCACTTCCCAAATCAGGTTCTAGCCTACAGTTCTGTTCCAAGATTTCCCAGCTCATGAATCAGAAAACTAGCATCACTTCCCAGACTGATACCAACCCTAGGACTCAGAAATGAAATGAGCCCAAGTCTCCAGTAGCCTCCAAATGCTAAGAGGTGGGCAGCACAATAAAGAAATAAACCCAGGGGGCGCCTGCATGGCTCAGGCGGTTGAGCATCCGACTTCAGCTCAGGTCATGATCTCACAACTTGAGTTTGAGCCCCACGTCGGGTTCTGTGCTGACAGCTCAGAGCCTGGAGCCTGTTTCAGATTCTGTTTCTCCCTCTCTCTTTGCCTCTCCCCCACTCACGCTGTCTCTCTCTGCCTCAAAAATAAACTATACAAAAAAAAAAAAAAAAAAAAGAA
>NC_043712.1:392937-404901 GCF_006229205.1 Suricata suricatta | reverse complement strand
GAAGCAGATGTGTGCGCATTGAAACTATACAAGTAGAGACGACCTAAACGGATTTGAGGCTCACCAGCATCAAGTTCACTCTACAAAAAAAAATGCACATGTATTCTCTGATTACCCTAATTGATACCGAGGGACCCAAGGGTTGAGAAAAGGAATCAAGGGAAAATAAAGGCTTGCCAACGCTCTGGAACTCTGGGTCAAAGCAGCACCTGATTTTCTGAGCTGGACAAATGTCTCTTCTTTTGTATATGATTAATGGGTAAGCAGATAAACTCTGCTGCACTCAGCACAGAATGCTTTAAGTTTTATTTATTTAAGCAATCTTTACACTGACCTGGGGCTCATTTAAACTCATGACTCCAAGATCAAGTGTTGCACGCTCTTGGGACTGAGCCAGCCAGGTGCCCCTAGAATGCTCCTTCTAAGTGGGCTAACAGGGACCAGCTGTGGTTAGGGGCGCCACAGGACCCAGTCTGCCCGGAAGCGTTCTGACCTAGGTCTGTTGCTGGAGTGCCAGTTCTCATGCTTAATAGTGTCCTGGAAAATAAAGAAATAAATTAAAAAAAAAAAAGAGTGTCCTGGCATGGATCTGAATAGATGCTCTCAAGAGATTAGGTACAGCTTCTTCCAATTCCCGTTTTTCTCTTCTATTCTAGGCTCCAATCATTAAGCTTGAGCCACGCCTGCAGAGAGGGGACATTTCACTTTCAAAGCCCATTCTAACCCACCTTCTGGCCACAAAGCCAACGTCACATCTTCTCCTGTGTGACTCCACACAGACTTTTCTGTTCCTGCCTCCCCCCCAGTAGGCCAGACACGTCTCAGCATCTGCGGGCGGCTCTGCCTCTCTGAAGCGTTTTCTCGTCCTTCTTGAGATCTCTCCTAAAAGTTTAACTCTGGGGCCTTAGCTACTTGAGAAATGCCATTTGGGGAGCGCGGACCTAGAATGTCGCGGCCAAGACCGCTTGCGGCCAGGAGGGCACGGCACACCTTGCTCTCAGCGTCCGCGGGCTGGTCCTCCGGCTTCCGGAGCTGGTAGGTGCCGCAGACCAGCAAGTGCCTGCGCCCTTCCAGCGGGCACCACTCCACCGAGTCCGCGGTGTACTCCGTGTCCACCGCCTGCAACAGCCGCACGCGACCTTTGGTCGCCCAGGACGCAGTAGCGTCCGAGGCTGCGGAGACCGGGCAGCGAGGGTGGGATGACGAGGCCAGGTTGAGAGCGGGGTCGGGGCCGAGGTCGACCGTGAGAGCGAGCTCGGAGTCAGGACCAAAGACGGCGTCAGCGAAGAGAGGTCGCGGGGCCGGTCCTTTTTCTATTTCCGCAGTTCCCGCCTTCCCTTTCCCGGGACGTCGGGGCGGGACTTCCGGCCGCCGAGGCCGCCGCGCATGAGGCCGGACTCCGGCGCCCCCTGTCGGAGTTCCGCGGCGCCACGCGCCAGGGCGCGCACCTTGCCCTGGCGGGGAACCGTGGACATCTGGAGGGACAGTGGCATCCCCCTCAGAGTGGCAGAAGATCTGGGCCCTGAAGGGGAGCGGGGGGCGGGGGGTACGCAGAGGAAGAGAAAAACGGCATGGAAGCGGAGGTGAGCTCAGGACCTACACACTCAGGGAGCCCAATCCAGGGTCAGTCCTAAAGGGGTAGCGCCCTGCCTGCCCTCTGCCCCCGCACGTCCCTCGTAGAGGGCCGCCCGTAGGGCATGAAGTGCGGCGGACCAGTGGATGGCAAGTCCCGCCTACCAGGACAGTGGAGAAGACGGCGGACTGAGGAGGTGCACAGGAAGGTAGACAGCGTCGAGGCGCTAGCGGCAGGGGTCTGTGGCCACTCAGACTCAGAACGTAAAGGACACCCAGCACAGACATGATCTCATTTGGGAGACCGAGTAGACGCGGCTTCCATTCAAGAAAATTAACATAATTCTACAGGTTTAGGGAAGGCACGCTTTGGACACGGTTACAGATGGATTGAATTGTGTCTCCCCAAAAAGGTATGGTGAAATCCTATCCCACCACACCACAGAATGTGCTCTTTGGAAACAGGGCCTTTAGAGAGGTAATCCAGTTAAAAGGAGGTCATTACACTGGGCTGTAGTCCAATATGACTGCTGTCTTTATGAAAGGGTGATTTGGTCTCTCAGGGAGAGAGACCTACAGAGAAAAGATAACACAAAAACAGAGGATTGGTAGGACACATCCACAAGGGAAAGGGACGCCTCTAGAATCCTTACAGCCACCTTCCAAGCTCCAGAAGCTAGGAGAGGCCTGGAACAGGCACACCTTCCATGGGTCTTTCTTCAGAGAGAGCATGGTCCCGCCAACAAATTGATCTGGGACTTTCGACCTCCACAACAGGGATGACCCTGTTGTCTGAAGCCATCTGCAGAGTGCTAACTTGCTATGATAGCTCCAGGTAGCTAGACATGCTGACCTTGAAACTCACATAGATACCTGGGTACCCAGCCCGTGTTCAAGTAGGACTACGGCTGGATATGGCTCAGCTCAAGCAGAGAAGCAGAAAAGGTTGGTCCAGAAGCAACAGGACTTCCGAAACGGCTGAACCACACATTTGTATCTGCTACAAGGAATGGTCAAGGGGCACCTGGCTGGCTCAGTCAGTAGAACATGCAACACTAGACCTCGGGGTCACGAGTCTGAGCCCCACACTGGGTGAGGAGATTACACAGGACAGCGATCCACTGCCAGCAGCACCTGTTCAAAGCAGCTTCAGGGCACAGTGATCCCCAGACCAATGCTGCTCCGGGTGAGCCATTCAATGTGGAACAGCAGCTGTGCGTCAGGACCTAGTGTGGTGTCCTACGGGTCGGCTGAGAGACCCTGGGGCCTCGCTCTCAATGTGATTTTCTGGCAAGTAGCTGACCGCAGGATAATGTGTGCTGGTCATGGAAGGCAGACAGGCTGAACTGCCCGCTCACAAAGGACACAGGCGAAACCCGTAGCCTGTGGTCTGGTGCCTCCTCCTCCCAGGACACCATCTGTCTAAAAGTACTCAGTCTGAGCACACTCAAGGCCTTGCGCCTGGGAGACCACCCAAACCCCAACAATCCTGGGTTCCCCCCACCCAAACAGTCCTGACCAGAGCTGGCCTCTGTAAGCAGGAATTACACCAGCCCTGGTAACATCCCAAGGGCTCAAGCCAACTGCTGTCTGTAGGACTGATGATGTCTCAGGATCATACATACTCTCCTCCCCAATAGGTTTCTGAGCTCCCATTGCTGCTCAACCTAGGGTCTGGAAGGACCTAGAGCAGACTTCACCTATGCAGCAATGATGCCCTTGATCTAGAAAATATGCCGCACCTCACACACACTGGCCAAAGGGAGCCACTCAGTGAAAACACACAGGGGGCATACGGGGTTCTAGCCTTCAGAGACGCTCCCTTGGGGTTGGACTGAACCCTCCTGCTCCCTGCTTTCTGCCTTCACCTGACTGCTCAGTCCTGCTAAGACCTACCACCCAAGAGGACTCCAAGGACTGCAAGAGTACCTACCAGAAGCTCAGCTCACAACCGAGACCACCAAGAGGCTATCCTCAGCCAAGGAAAGTAACCAGGACACGCAGGCAGATGGAATGCCCTGGAAGACGGCAAAGGAGCCGCACAAAGGACAGCAGGAGCCCTTGGGACCACTGTGGAGCAAGGGGCAGCCCAGGACAGATGCTCAGAGTTGGGATGGCCAGCCTCATTCTCCCAGGAAGCAAAGCCTCTAGGAGGCAGGCTGGCTGGATCCGAGGACCAGCAAGGTCCCAGACACAAAGCCTGGCTCGGTGCCCCAAGGTGGCTCTACAAGGTGTACAAGATGCTGGCCGGCCTTAATGAATTTTGTGGCTTCCTGAAGAGCGGGAGCCCTGGCCCAGCTGGGAACCCAGCAGAGTGGCCAGGAAAGCAACGCTCACTCACCCTGGCTGCCCCAATTCACAGGCAGGACGCCAGCAGGCCTGCTGGGGAGGAGCTCCACCACCGAACTCCCCACCACTCAGCACATGAACCAAGGTGAGAACTTACATGTGCCAGGGCCAAGAACACTTCATGCCTGCCTGCTTCACTGCCCGCAGCAACTCCTGCCCCAGGACGAGAACAGGCCTGGGCCTCACTCGCCTTCCCTGCCTGTCTCCCCTCTCTGTCAGCCCAGGAATAAAGGTGAAGGCAACCTCCTCCCCTCACCCCCACGGCACCTTGATTCACTTAGAAATAAACCTCAACAGCAGAAAGGGCAAAAAGTGGAGCAGAGCACGGCGGAGGCACTCGGGGCTCCACCCCTTTACTGGGCCTTGTGGACGAGCTCCTCGGCCGGCAGCTGCCCGGGCGGAGCTCCCACCACGTGACACTGTTCAGACCTTGTAAATGTGTGGCCCAACTGCTTGCCAGTTAAGAATTACAGCAAATGATTCTACTTGTAATCTCTAACCCGCCCACTGCCTCCCCCCAAAAAAACTGTACATGAGTTTACAAACATATTAACATATAAATAATGAGAAGCGTCCTGGTGGGAGCCTCCCCAGCTGTCTCCGCTTGGAGACTAACACTGAGGGGAGTGCCGTGCCCACATGAGGTGCCCATGGAGAGGGGGCCTCTGTGGCAGTCGCTGTGGGTGTGCATCGCTGGCTTCTTCAGCGCCTCCGGGTCAACCACCAGTCTGTGTCTGCTGCGCCCAAGGAAGGTCCGGAAGCCCGGTCATCGCTCTGGCTCAAGCTCATGCTGGAAGGGGCGCTTCTTCTCCCGACAGTGCTTCTTGTGGGCGGGCCAGTCCTTCTGCTGGCACTGGGAGCCGCAGTAACGGGCCACCTGGCAGCGCCCGCAAATGTTGAACTCCCGGAGCTGAAAGAACACACAGGACAACCATGCTTCACCGTCACACCAGGGAACTGGTCGGGGGCAGACACTACGTCACAACAAGAGCCCGGCAAGCCCACACACGGAAGCCGGAGGGCACAGCGGCCGTGGAGGAGAGGGGCGAGAGGCCCGCGGAGCAGCCCGGAACCAGCCCTCCCAGCAGCACCTGTACCTGCTTCTCGATCATCGTGCAGGGAGGGTAATGGCACTCGTAGTAGGTGCAGGAGTTCTCCTCCTCTTCCACCACATCCCCGTTGGCATTGTAGTACCGGGTCACGTTCAGCACAGGGAACTGCTCTTCTATGGGGTCTGTGGGAAGCTGCTGAATCGCCAGCCAGTATAAGCTTTGCTCCCTTAAAAGGAGAGGCAGACGCTTCAGTATACTCCAGCCAGACACAGTTAAGGCAGGGACGTGACAGTGACCTGACTGCAAGACAGACAGCGGGTTTCTCCTGCTCAGGATAGCCCTGCCCCAGTTTTTGTCAGGACAACGTGACTCTTCTTTGGCGCACCCCTACTATGGAGCAGGGCTTACCTGTATGGGACACTGGGACAGCAAGTATTTAGCATGTTTAAGCAGGGCTATGTCTCCCTCTCTCATTGATCTCCCAGAACCTGGGACTGACAGGCATTCAGCAGGCACAGAGAGCATGCGGCCTCTGGACAGGCACCTGGCCAAGCCTGGCCACCTGGGCAAAGCCAGAGAGCCCTTCTCCCTGCTCATGGTCCCAGAGGCACCTGCTTCTGCCCCAGCTGGTCCACCTCCCCCTGGATGCTGTGAGCTGCTCTACATCTTTCTAAACATTAATCTTCTTGAGTGGACCAGAATCTTGCAACCGGAGGATCCCGTCTGCTGCGAGAACTGAGGCACCCTAACAGGCCCCAGGGAAGAGCAGGCGAGGCAGGGCAGGTGAAGGTGCTCAGCAGCTCCCCCTGTTGCCGGGCTGCAAAGGTGCCAACAGCCTGTGCTTTGAGAGAAAACAACAGGTACGCACCCCCTGCAACCTACCACCCTCTGTGGGGGCCAGGCTACTACAAAGGGGAAGGGTCACCTTCATCCAAGAGCATATACAAAAATGAACTCAAAATGGATCAAAGACCTGAAACATAAACAAACCTAACCTAAACAACTAAAGGCTCCATCAGTGCACAAGTGGGCCCGATGGGGTACATAAATGTACAGAATGTTGTCCAAACCTAGAAAGAATGAAAGTCCCAATGCAGGCTACGTCATGATGAACCTTGAGGACACAGTGCCAAGCCCATCACAAAAAGACAAATCCCTGGGGCGCCTGGGGAGCTCAGTCGGTTGAGCATCCGACTTTGGCTCAGGTCATGATCTCACAGCTGGTAGGTTCGAGCCCCGCATCAGGCTCTGTGCTGACAGCTCAGAACCTGGAGTCTGCTTCCGATTCTGTGTGTCCCTCTCTCTCTGCCCCTTCCCTCATGACCTGTCTCTGTCTCTCAAAAATTAATAAATGTTAAAAAAAATTGAAAAAAAATAAAGACAAATCCTGGAGGATTTAGATCCAAAGATAAAGAGAGTAGGAAGGTGGGGGCTGGGGGAGCAGTGGGGGGGGTGTCAGTGTCTAATGGGGAAGTTCTGGAGATGGTCGGTGGGGATGGTTGCACGCCTATATAGATACACTGGATGCCACTGAACTGAACATTCAAAAACGGGTAAGAGAGTAAACATTCTACGTATTTTACCCCAATAAGAAAGGTTTTTTAAAGGAAAAAAAAGGGAGAAGAGTCAGGACGTAGAGAGTGCTGGCTGCCTTCTGAGCCCTTCAATGAAGTTCCACCTGACAGAGCAAGTTTCAACCCCGGCCGGCCCTTAAAAGCAGAAAGGGAGGAAAACCCGCTAAGAGCTCTCCCCCCATGGATGAGCTGCCTTTGGGGTCCCCACACTGAAGGAAAGCAAGGCAGGAGGTGCAGGCCTGTGAGAAGCCATGGTGCCATGTTCCCTGCCTCCCACTGTGTGGAGACCACATAATGTCCAGGTGGCTGGCAGTTCGGGCCACATTCAGGTCGGCTCTCGGACTCCCGACAAATGGAGTGAGAGTCTGAATCCCTAGCTGACAAACTAAGGATGGCCCCGCTTGCTTGGTTCCTGGGATGACACAAAGGACAGAGTCTTGGGAGCACGGCCTGTCCCAGGCCTCCCAGGAATGGCCTAGAGAAGGGAGCAGCCAGGACGCGACCCAGCAGAGACCACTGGACAGGGCAGTCTGTGATGGAACGGATCCTTTTCCAAACAGGTGTTCTCAATTGTGGTTATCTTATCTCAAGCCACTGGTTGGCCAAACTATGAGTCACACAGAGGCCTAAAGTCACGATTCATAGCCGAGTTCCTGGCAGGAGCAGATCCGCTGCCGGTGAAGGGGTAAACAGCTCCCTCCACGTCTCCAGTGAGCAGAAGGAAATCCGTCTGGTGTTTGGGGGCGGGGGTGGAGGGTGGGGGCCAGTCCCAGTGTCCACACCGAATAAGCACCCATGTGGACCACCCAGGGGAAAGTCTGTGGACACTGACATGGCTGCGGAGCTGCCCTTACCCTTCTGTGGATAACACCACACTCATTTTGTTTGAGGAAAGAGCCTTCCCAGAGGCCCAAGGACACGCACAAACCCCAGAGAGCCCCCATGAGCCCACGGATGATGCACACGTGGCCAGAACACCTTGGCTTATTTCAGCTTCCACCTTCCATTCTGCTGGTTCCCCAGCTCTTCCCAAGGCCTCCAAGAAGCTCTGACCCAGGCTGCTCTTGGGGCCACGGGCACTGCCTCAGAGGATCCCACTCGCCCAGGGGCACCCCTGCAGTAGCCAGAGCAGCAGCACTGTTTATAGGGCCATGCAGAGGCAGAAGCGGGGCAGCAGAGCCCCGAAACCACACTGTCTTGCTTCTTTTAAACCACTGCCTAGATGTTTAGCCAAAGAGCATGACAGAAAGAGGCACATGTGTGTGGACAGGAGGCGTCCCTGAGATAAAGATGTCCAACTTTTCTCAGAGACACAGAGCAGAAATGCTGCCCAGACAGCTCTTCTCCCCTTAAAGCCAGTCATTAGAAAACCAACCCAAGGGGCGCCTGGGCGGCTCAGTCGGTTGAGTGTCCAACCTTGGCTCAGGTCATGACCTCACGGTTTGTGAGTTCAAGCCCCACATCAGGCTCTGTGCCGGCAGCTCAAAGGATTCTGTGTCTACCTCTTTCTCTGACGCTTACCCTGCTTATGCTATGTCTCTCTCTCTCTCAAAAATAAACATTAAAAATAAAAACCAACCCCGAAAGATAATTATCAAAATGGTACGGTATCTCATCCCCATGAAGAAAACAAGGAGAGAAAACATTGAGGGAAAAGAGCCTAGGTCTCCACTCCCACAGGAGCATCAGCTCAGAGCGGAGACATGGGCCCCTCTCAGTACCAAGAGCCTGACGGAGCACTTTGCTCCGGGCACCTCTGCCAGCTCCCGCCGCCAAGAAGCCCACCTCTGTTTGCTGGATGTCTCTTCCGCTTTGGGCCGCCAGCCCCGTGGCACCAGCTGCAGGTTGTCCAGGCGATTGTCCACAGTCACGGCATTGAGATGCACCACCTGAAACCCAGGAGCGACGCCTCCCCTGTGCCGCTCCCTGGAAAACAAGACCTCTCTCGATCGGCTCCCTCTGGCCTCCCAAACGCCTCCGCCACGTGATGTGAGCCGGCCCCGCGCCACACTGATGGAGGCAACGAAGACAAGGGTGCTGAGAGGGATCGGAGTATGTCAAACAAGATAGACCACGTTGCCGGTCTGGCCCCTTGATTAAGAGCGAGGCTGCGAGAAGCCAAGGGTAGAACCCCCAACCATCAAATAAGCCTAGAGAAGGCCCCATCAGAGTCGTGCCAAGCATTCTGGAACCCCACCACGCACACCAAGAAGAGACAGTCCCTTCCTCACATCCCACCGACAAGCTGAGCAAGAACCCACTGGAGGGAGCAGAGCCCACTCTACCCCAGAGGCTGTGTCTGGAGCAAGTATCTGAGCAAAAAATGTACTTTTAGGCTGCCTCATTAGTGGCACAATATGCGAATGAGCCATTCCTCTGGGTCAGTGGCAATGACCCAAAGGTAACTAAGAGGGCTGGGGGCGGGGGGGTGGCCATGACTCAGGGAAAGCACCTTCTGTCAGTGAGGGCAGGTGTCTCCACAGGCTCCACGGGCACATCAGGGATCATGTGGTACCCAGATAGGACACAAGCAGCTTGAAAACACCTACCACAGCAGCTCGTGAAGGAGCCTTCCCGACCCTCTTCCCCGGTTTTTGTCAAAGGCATATGCAAATATCTTAGCACCATTTCCATCTGCGTCTACTTCCATCCGGGCCTGAGAAGGAGCAAGGAAAAGGTCAGTTAAAAAAACCTTCTAATTCTTAGCCACATTTGGAATCCCTCTTAAAGAAATTAAGTGAAAGGGGCATCTGAATGGCTCAGTCAGTTGAGCATCTGACTTTGGCTCAGGCCATGATCTCATGGGTTCATGGACCTATGTTCATGGGTTTGGGCCCTGCATCAGGCTCTGTGCTGACAGCTCAGAGCCTGGAGCCTGCCTCAGGTTCTGTGTCTCCTTTCTTTGCCCCTCTTCCGTTTGGCTGTTTCTCTATCTCTCTCAAAAAGATACATTTTTTAAAAATTTAAAAAGGGGGGAAAAAAAGAAAGAAAGTGGAACAAACAAGCCAGGATGCATATATGAGACCTGTTTCTGGGACCCAGAGCTCTGCAGAGTCTCCCAGATGTGAGCTGTCAGCCCCGTACCTCAATACTCACTCGCTTACAGACCCCTCTGCAAAATACTGTGGACATAGAGAAATAAATTTTTCTATTCTTAGAAAAAGCCCACAATTCAGTAAGAAAAACAAAGCCTCGAACAAGTAACTACAGCTGACCCTTGAGGTAAGCCCCCACATAGCTGAAAATCCACGTGCAACTTTTAGCTTCTCAGGATTTAACTACTAATAGCTTGCTATTAGTTAGAAACCTTAGCAATAACAGATAACTGATTAACAAATATTTTTGTATGTTACATGTGTTATATGCTATATTCTTACAATAAGGTAAAATTAGAAAGAAAAACACTTTTTCTTTTTCATTATTATTTTTTTAATTTTTTTTTTTTTTTGAGAGACAGAGAGAGACAGCGTGAGCAGGGGAGGGTCAGAGAGAGAGGGAGACACAGAATCCGAAGCAGGCTCCAGCTCTGAGCTGTCAGCACAGAGCCCAATGCAGGGCTCAAACCCATCAACAGTGAAATCATGACCTGAGCTGGAGCTGGACGCCCAACCGACTGAGCCACCCAGGCGCTCCAGAAAAACAGTTTTTCAAAATAGTCATAAGGAGGGGCACCTGGGAGGCTCAGTCAGTTGAGCATCCAGCTTTGGCTCAGGTCATGGTCTTGAGGTTCTTGAGATCAAGCCGCACGTCAGGCTCACTGCTGTCAGTGCAGAGCCTGCCTCAGATCCTCTGTCTCCCCCTCTCTGCCCCTCCCCCACTCATACTGACATGCATGCTCCCTCTCTCAAAAAGGAAAAATAAACATGAAAGTCACAAGGAAAAAATACATTAACAGCACTTTCTTATGAAAGAAAAGGACCCACGTGTTAAGTTAACCTCTGCAGTTCAAAGTCCTGTTGTTCAGGGGTCATCTGTGCTATAAAAGCATGAAAGACTGAAATAAAAACGTAGTAGGTCCCAAGAAAGCACCAGGGCACAAAGGGACAATGGGGCCAAGGCCAGAGGAAAGGTGAGGTGGCACTAGATAGTCTCATAAGAAGCCAAGGCTTGTCCAATTGAACATTCGATCACAAACATGGCACAACTCCTCGTATTTTTCAGAAAGAGCCAGCAACCGGGGTGAAAGTGGGGGGAAACAAGTATCACACGTTAGGGGTTCCGCTGGACAGCAAAAGCCGGGCTGCCCTCACAGAGCAGAAAACCCATCCCTCGTGCCCCTCCCCAAGCCGGGACTGGAAGCAGACCAGCGGGGGAGCAGCGTCCTTACCTCAAAGGAGTAGCCCTCCACCAGTGGGATATCTTGCTCATCTATCAGTGTGTACTTGGTCTGGAAATCAACCATGTTTCAGAATGTTACGTTCAGGGTTACAATAATATTAGTGACGGGGCAACAGCCCCTTCAAGCTAAAAGAGGCCCGCGGGGGAGGGGCACTGGCAGCCCACCCCACACAGCAGGTCTGCCCCACTCAAGACTACGAGGAACAGGTACCAAGCTTCGTTCCTAAGTACCACCGAACTGGCTAACCTCTAAACTGTTTGAATGCGTCAACAAACCTAGCCCGAGACAAGGGCTTCCTCAGAGTATTTTCTATACTTTTCTAGGCCCGGGACTGACGCAGAACATTCAGAAGGTTTCACTCAATGTTTATTTATTAAGATGGGTGGTCGGTACACAGGTGCTCACCGAACTGTTTAACTTTCTGTCTGAAATGTTCCAAATAAGTTTTAAGGATTGATGTTAATGTAACCAGTAACTGAGTTAGAAGGGGTCTCAGAGCTGACGGGGAGCCCACCCTTACCGTAGGTAAAAAGCAACAATGCTCCTGCAAGAAAGGCAAGAACGGCCCCCCGAACGGACTACTCTCTTGCTTGGAAAGCCTTTTTCTAGGATCTAAGTCGGTTTTACCTTCATCTGACTGCCTCTGCTCCTCTCTCCCACCAGAAGCTTCCGCCGCTGGTGATGGGAACAGGGTTCCCATCCAGGGTAAGGTCCGTGGCTGGTGCAGCTGCACGGCCGGCCGGCTCCTGGAAACAGCCAAGCCTCAATGCCCACAGGTGCCAGGAAGCCCCAGCCTCGAACACGCGGAGGGCGGGGCCAGGTAAGGGAGAGAAGCAGAGGGAGGCCCTGCTCTGGGAGGCCCACTGAGGCTGGGCCGGACGCGGCCACCGCCGGCAGCGTGTAAACCTGCGCGAAGCTCCACTACGGACCGGCAGGCACCGAGACTCCCACAGACCGTCTTGCCACCGAGCGAGCGGAGCCACCTCAGAAGGGCGCTGCACTGCCCGCGGCCGCCAGCCCCCTCCTGCCCCGCGGGGACACGCCGCGAGCCCGCCCGCCCGGCCCCGCATCAGCCCCC
>NC_043712.1:385236-392837 GCF_006229205.1 Suricata suricatta | reverse complement strand
GCTGCTTGCTGTCCGCTCCCCGCTCGCGGCTCGAACCTAGCGCCGGACCCTGCGCTCGGCCCCTGACTCCACGACTAGCCTGGAGGCTACCAGTCCCGCGCCCCGCCTCGCACCCCCACGCCTGACCCGGCGCGCAACTCTCTTGCGGAGGGCAGCCTGGCGCCACGCCCCGGGGCCGTCGGAAGGGCCTACAGGTTGGGGTGTCTGCTGGGCTCGCTGCGGCTCCCCCAAAACGGTCCCCCGTGCGCCAGACAGCGGGCAGGAGGCACAAGGCGGGAGACACCCGAGCCGCAGCCTAGAGTGCTGCTGACCGGCGGCGCACCTGACAACCTTGCTTCTCTCTGGCCACTCACCACCTCCTCCTCACTGGGGTCCAGGTGAGGACCACGGTGGCCCGTGGTTTCCCCACACAGCCCGTCCTCCTCAGGCTACACAACCTTCCTTGGGTCTCAAGCTGTTAACTAAGGTGGGGTCATGTGCCAGCCACTTATCAGCTTGGTCCAGCTCCTTCCTACACAGGCACTCCGGGACCTGAGGACTTTGGAGGCTACCGCTGTTGTCTCCTGGCAACCACTTTAGCTGGGCTTTCACCTTCCTTCCCCCGCCCCCCCTCCCTGAAATTACACCAGGGCACAAAACAAAAGCCCTTGGTCATAGTTCAGTGAGGGAGGCAGAAAAGACCTGTGGTGCGTTATGTGCCACGTTAGAAAACGACAAACGCTGTGGGGAAAACAAGTACATCAGCATTAGGGAGTGGGGTGCCTAGGGAAAGTGGTGGGCAGGGTAAGCCCCACTGAGAAGTAAACTTGAACCATGCAAGGAGAGAGAGCCATGCGGGCATTTGGGTGAAGAGCCAGTGCAAAGGCTCTGAGCTGGGAACATCTGGCACGTTTGAAAAAGTGGGGGTGGGAGCGCCTGGGGGGCTCAGTCAGTTGAGCGGCTGACTTCTGCTCAGGTCGTGATCTCACAGTTGTGGGTTCGAGCCCCACATCAGGCTCTGTGCTGACAGCTAGCTTAGAGGCTGGAGCCTGCTTCCCATTCTGTGTCTCCGTCTCTCACTGACCCTCCTCTGCTCAGCGCTCGCGCTCGCTCTCTCTCTCTCTCTCAAAAATAAATAAAAAACAGTAAAAAAAAAAAAAAAGTGGGGGTGTTTTTTGTGACCAGACAGGAGTGCTGGACAGAAACAGGGCCAAGGTCAGAGAGGTGAGGGGCCAGAGGGGGGGTCAAGTAGGCTTTTAGATGGACTTTGACTTTTAGATTTAGAAAAGTGAGGCCATTGGAGGATTTGAACAGAGAAATAAGTAGCTTTTCAATGAATCAAGCTATTGATTGATTCAGGGGGTTTGTGGGGGGGGGGTGGAAGCAGGAAGGCTGTTTAGCAAAGGAATAGAAGTAGTTCGCCAAGAGATAGACACGGGGAGCCAGTGCTCTGTAGCAGTCAATTTCTCATTCTTGCCGCATGTTAAGGTTGCAAGGCAGTTGAATACATGAGTATAGAGTTCAGGGGAGCTATCCAGACTAGGGTATAAATTTGGCATTCATTAGCACATTTGTTCCATTTAAAATCATGCAACTGGATGAGATCACATTGGGAGAAGATGCACATAGAGGAAAGGAGAGGTCAAAGACAGCCCGGGTACTCTCTTATCAAGGGGTTAGAGAGGCCGGAAAAAGGAGCCAGTGAAGAGAAGGAAGATGTCAGGTAAGAGGGAAACCAGGAGAAGGTGGTAGTCTAGAAGCCAAGTTACAACTGTGCAAGAGAGAGGGATCGACCAGGTCAGAGCTGCCGATAGTCTCTGTAAGGTTAGGGTTGGGAATTCGTCAATGGACTGATTGGTTGCTTTGACAAGTCCAGCTCTTTTTCTTTTTCTATGCCTTTTTTTATTTTTTTGTTTTTGAGAGAAAGAGACAGAGAGTGAGCTGGGGAGGGGCAGAGAGAGGGAGACACAGAATCTTCACGAAGCAGGCTCCAGGCTCTGAACTGTCAGCACAGAGCCCGACGTGGGGCTTGAACCCACGGACCGTAAGATCATGACCTGAGTCGAAGTCAGACGCTTAGCTTAATCGACTGAGCCACCCAGGGGCCCCAACAAGTACAGCTCCTGATGGAGTGATGGCAGGCAAAGTCCCACTGTGGGGTTAAAGGGAGTGGTAGGGGAGGATTGGAGGCCACGAGACTACCTCTTCTGAGGCATTTTTGCTAAAAACAGGAGCAGAGAAATGGGGCCAAAACTGGAAAGAGAACAGAAGTCGAGAGAAGGTTTTACTCTGGGAGAGGAGATAGATGTTTGCTCACCAACGGGAATAATCCCATAAAGGAAAATCACCGGCAAGGGGAAGGTTGGGGGGTTAGGTAGGAACATGGCGGTTCAGCTCAGTACGAAGAGTCTGATGTAAGGGTCCTTAAAGGCAAGTGGGTGTGGAGGCAGGAGTTTCAGGGAGTTCTCTGCTGATGAGAGCTCTCTACTTTCTCAAATAAGTAGAAAACAAAGTCATCAGTTGAAAGTGAGGAAAGAGGAACAAGCGTTGGCGGTCCAAGGAGCGAGGCCAAGAGTAATGTGACTGGCTAGGAGAGAGTAGGAAAATGCAGTAGGGGTTGTGCCTGGTGGGGGCAGGGGTGGGGATCTGAAAGACTGCCCCCGATGCTAACCCATGGCATTAGAGCTGAATGAGGAAAGGAGGGAGGATACCAGATGGGGCGGGGCCGTGGGTTTGCGTTCCCATGGGGTCCAGAGGATTGTAGGAGTGTGGCACTAGAGAGAGTGGGCTAGCTGAACAGGAGGCGGAAGCCAGAGATGCGTGGGCCTGAGATCACGAGGGCCGTGGCTGCTGTTGACGACCGTGTAATCGTGCAGCTAACCACTCCAGAAGCTCATGGCTTAAAACAACATTGACTTAGGGGCGCCTGGGGGGCTCATTCGGTTAAGCATCCGACTTGATTTTGGCTCAGGTCACGATCTCACAGTTCTTGGGTTGGAGCCCCACATCAGGCTCTTGCTGACAATGCAGAGCCTGCTCAGGATTTTCTCTCTCTCTGGCCCTTCGCTTCCAATCTCTGTTTCTCTCAAAATAAATAAACTTAAAACCGACAACAATACTGATTTATTATTCCTTGCAATTTTATACTTGGGGTTTTCTGTTCCACATGGTGTCAGTTCGGTCCCTCCTTTGGTTGCACTGGATTGGAAATTCCCTGGAATTTCTTCTCCATGTGACTTGTCTTTGGGTCATGTCTCGTTACTCAGGGCCAGGCAGGATAGCTGGACTTCCTTCTAGCATGGAAGCTGTGCTTTAAGTGACAAGTCCTATTGTACAAGCATTTATTTGGTCTCTGTTTGAATCGCCCTTGCTAGGATCCCACTGGCCAAAGCAAGTCATGAGGGCAAGCCCAGAATCATGCAGGAGGGCTGTCCACAAGTATGGTTCACTGTGGGGAGGACTCGTGGAACAGGCTGCCCCAGCCTACCCTCTGGCCTCCAACTCACGGTCCTCCCTTGTGAAGAATGTGCCTCCCAAGTGACCCCAGAATCCCCATTGCATCGAGGCATTAGGCTTGGAGTCCGGTATATTGTGGTATGCAACAGGGCCAGGTGGATGAGGCACATTGGATGTGGCCCCTTTTTCTCCAAAGGCATATTATCTGCTCCCCAACACCCAACATTAAGTGGTGAAACACTGTTTAAGTGAATAGCACCCCTGTTCAAAAATGGGGAGTGTGCCCTTAGTCACTGGTCCACAGCAATTTTGGAATCTAGATAACACCTGTCTCAATATTCCTTGGTCGGGGCGTGTCTGCTCCCTGCAAGCGGCTCCTTTGGTTACTGTTTTTAGCGTTCTCCCTTCCCTCTGGGCACTGGGCCACGCACTCGCAGTGACCCCCTTTTCCATAGGAAACGGCCTGTGTTTGCAACTGAGTGACATCATCAGACTGCTTCCTGCCTGTAGAAAGCAGGCACCCTGTCACCTTTTCTTTCAAACTGTCCATTTTAGTTCAAGCAGATACAACCCTTGGAAACAAACTGGATTTCTACATACCAAATTGTAACTCACTTTAGTAGCCAAAAGCTGTACTGCAAATGTCTTTGAGAAGGTTTTTCTCTCCTGTGGGCAGATGTGGCACGATGACCTCAAGATTCCTAGAAGCCCTTTTGTGTGGGCAGTGGGATCTACAGGACTTCCCACCCCCACCTGAAATCCTCAGACATCTTCACAAGGGGTCATCCAACCATGCCCTTGAATTTATTTTAACTCTCATATTTTGCAGGTGGATTTAATCTTTACCGTGATGCCATTTTTCACCTTCAGAACTTTTTGCCACCTGGAAAGGCTGAGAATAAGTTTTGATTTTCCAACGTAGCGAGAACTTGCTTGGACACACGTCATCTACCTGCTGCCAGAACAGGGAGCAGCTACTTCTTTGGTACGTTCTCTCCTTGATCTCACTTCAGCCTGAGCAAAGCCAATTGGCCTTGAACCTTTCTGCCAGGAAAATCAGATTGTTGGACACATTTTGTGTCTTCCGTGTTACTGCAGGCCACGGGCTCACCATTTTCCTGCCAATTCTGAATATGGTTTCTCTCCTCCAGCCTCCCTCAGCCAAGCACTCACTGCCAGTGTCCACCTGCTGCCTGCTCCAAAGTCAGTGTCAGATTTTAGAATTTCACTGCAGCAGGATCTCACTCCTAAGTGCCAACTTCTGTCCCGGGCATCTACGGCTGCATCACAAACCGCCCCCAAATTTAGCAAATTAAACAGCAGCTTTATTCTCCCACCACCTGCGACGTCACTCGAACTCAGCTGCTGGCTCTTTGCAGGTGCAGGTGTGGCACCTTGTCTGAGGGGGTCACCATCAATCCCTTCCCTCCATGGGTGTGGTGCTTCCCCCATGCTGGTCCTGTGCCCGTTTTGATGCACTTCATGTTGTAGAAAGTTCTGGGACTTCTGAGCCCAGGCCTGACGACTGGCAGGTTCACCTTCCTCCCGCCAGGGGACTTGCTGCCTGGTGGACCCCAAACTAGCCATGTGGAGAGGCCTCATGGAAGGGACACCTGACCAGCCTCAGCTGAGGCATCAGACATGTAAATGAAAAACAGATCTTGAACTTTCTGTCCTCAGCAGACCCCACACAGAGTGGAAAAGTGCCCTGGCTGGATGCAATCTGATTTTCAGAATAAGTAATAAGTCAGATGGTTTAGGTCACTCACACAACCAGTCATTGGTGTGCGTGACTGATGCAGGCAGTGTGGGATGGCTTCACTCCCCTGTGCCGACATTCTCTCCCTCTCTCTCTCTCTCTCTCTCTTCCTCTCTCTGTGATCTCTCCAGTAGGGTAACCAGATACTTTGAAATGGCAGGTCTGGACTCCAAGCGAATGCAAGCGAGCTGTGAGGCCTCCTTAGAGCCAGAAGCTCACAGGGCTTCTGCTCCTTGCAGTCCGTCCAGTTAAAACCAGTCAAGGGCCGGCCCAGATTCAACAGGCGGGGAAGGAGCAAAACGTTCTCATGGGACGAACAGCACAAGTATAAAGGGACGGCCGGAGTTGTGGCCAGACATCTTTGCAGACCAAGGAAGGGAGCCATTGAGGAGCTGCTAAGTCAGCTGGAGGAGGCTTCTCGGAGGAGAGGAGACATGGAAACGAGAGCTGAATCGATCATGTGATTTTCCTGGATCTCACGATGCTTTGACATCGTGGGGGCCTTGCTGGCTGGGGGGAGGTTGCCCCTCCCAGGGCTAGCTACTTCCTAGAGGTATCTACTTGCCTGGGGACACACGTTTCACATGCAAACCGGCCAATCCAGAGGCCATACGTCCCCCCCCCCCCCCCGAACACCTCCTTTATGAAACACACACCAAGCCAGTTTCCCCTGTCCTAAATCACATAGGGCCAGAAACTGAACAACTAGAGAGCACCCTTACAGCCCAGAGACCACTGGAGTGATCTATTTGATCCTAAGCTTGCTCAAATTTGCCTACCCTGCCTCACACATTCCTTTTCACAGAGGACACAGTCAAGGCTCTGAGCCACGTTCTGTCCTGACAAATTCTGCCCCCTGACCAACCCGGTACTTCCCAAAGTGCTCCCTCCTCTTGGGAACTAGAAGTACCACACTCTTCTGTTAAGGCACCTGTCCCTGTGTCTGTCCCCTTTTCACAACTTATTAAAACAAATCCCAGGTACATTTTAAGATGGAGAGCGGGGAGCTGGAAAGATCTTCTATGTGGATTCCGGAGTCACTAAGAATTCCTGCAACAGTGATATTGGAGAGCATGACGGGAGCAGAAATCGCCAAAAAGGGGACTGACTTGGGCTTTGAAGATGACAGTAGCAGTGGATTACTATTCTGAGAAAATGAGTTAGTGCTGGGAGCTCTTGGTGGTGGGAGGGGGCATTTGGTCTGGAGGTTCTTATAAGGGGTCAGGAGAGCACACAGTCCAGGCTCAGATGTACAGGGGTTGCGGGAAAATAAACATCTACACCGGAGAGGCTCCGGGGGGAAGCTTGGGTTACAGGAGAGCCCAAGCGCTCCGGGAAGTCAGGGCACAGCAGGAGTTTCCACAAGGGGGGATGGGGGGTGACATGCAGAGTTGTCCGGGGGCTCCATTTTTTGTGGCTCACTTATCTTAGCAGCAGCCGATGCATCTCTCTCTTCTCTCCTGAAACACTCTTCTGACTTGTTGCTGACATTGGACATTTTTGGGTTCCCATAATCCTCCCCCTTCCCAGGGGCACCCTGAACTCCTTGTTCGGGCTATTTGCCTGGTATTGACAGAAAAATGTCTTAAGTGTGGCCAATCAGACCCCTCCCTCTCCCCCCACAACAGAACGCCAAGCGAGCCAGGAAGGCAGGGCTGGGTGCACACTGCTGGCCCTCCGGGGCCTGAGGCACCCCTTTTCCTCAGCCTGGCCCGGTGGACCCCCCCCCGCCCCCCAGGCTACGAGCCCGGCTCCTTTTGCTGGAGGACCAGCTCAGGTTTTTGTGGTTTTCACTCAAAACTCTTGATGTCATCAGCACACTGACTTGAGTTGCCAACTTCAAATAGGGGACTGCAAATCTTTAGTTCTTTGTCTTCCCCAAATTCAAGCGTACATGTACCCACTGAGCCTTCGATTCTGCTCATGACTTTGTCCCATCCCCCAAACAATGTGTATCTAAGCCAGTTTTCTCCATCGGAAATGCCACCCCATTCACGCATGTTTTCTGGACAAAAGCCCGGGCCATCCCGTCGCCCTCTTGCAGGCGCTCCCACACGCAAGGCGCCGCTGGGCGTCCCGCACTGCTCCGTGCAAGCAGCGCCTCCCTCGCGGGGCTCCCTCGCGGGTCCGCCGCCCCCCACGGTCCCCGCTCCACAGGGACCTCGCGGAAACGGCGGGTAGAGGAGGTCTTCCTCCCAACCCCGCCCCGGGGCGCCGCTCTCGCGCCTGGGGTGCCCGGACAGCCCGGCACCTCCGCCCGAGGCCCGCTCCCCAAGGACGCCGCACACCGCACAGGTGCCCGCGGCCCCCCCCAGCCCCCGCACGCCCCCCGCCCCCCGTGACGTCCTTCCGCCGAGCACCTCAGCGAGCCAGCGGCGACCCGGCGGAGACTGGGGAGGGGGCACCG
>NC_043712.1:373355-385136 GCF_006229205.1 Suricata suricatta | reverse complement strand
GCGCTCCTCGGGGCCGCCAGGGGGCGCCGGCGCGCCGGGTTCCCGCGAGCCGCGCGGACCGCTACCGCGCGGCGGCCAATGCAGGGGCAGGGGGTTGGTGGTGAAGAAGAGGCGGAAGGCGGACCCCGGCAGGGCTTGGTGCGGGGCCGAGAGGGCTGGAGGCCGGGGCCGGGGGACGAGCCGGCAGAAGAGGACCCAGGAGCTGGGGGCGGGCTGGGGAAGGTCGGGGGGCGGGCACAGGGGAGTGGGCGGGCCGACAGGGAGGGTCGGGGGCGGGCCCGGGAGGGCGGGGCTTGTAGCGCGGTGGCTGGAGGGGGTGTCAGTGCGCGGCCGCCCGGCCAGGGCGGCGGCATGGGGCGGGTACAGCTTTTCGAGGTCTGCCTGAGCCACGGCCGCGTCGTCTACAGCCCTGGAGAGCCGCTGGCGGGGACCGTGCGCGTGCGTCTGGGGGCGCCGCTCCCTTTCCGAGGTGGGCGCGGGGTCCCCTCGGGGGAGGGCCGGGCCGGCGGGGCTCAGGTGGCTGCGCAGCACCTGCGGCAGGGCCGGGGCTCCCGGAAGCGGCAGCCCGTGGCGCTGGGGCCTGGACCCGCGGAGTCTGTGGCGCCACCTGCCGCCCCCTCCCTTACTTTCCGCCGGCCCCAGGAGCCTTGGGCCCCGCCGACTGCTGGGAGGACTAGGGTGCGGCCAGCCGGGCGGCGCAGACCCGCCGGGGCGGGTGGCTGCTGGCAGTTGGGGCCGGAGCAGGGAGGCCCCTGGTGGCCCAGTCCTTCCGCATCTGCCCTTCCTGTTCTCTCCTCTTAGGGTTGGCCGGAGTCGGGGGTGGGGGTTTAGATCCTGCCCACCTTGCTGAAGGCCACTCTGACTTGGGTACAACAAGCACGTCTCCGGCCCTCCCTGGCAGGTCTGCAGGGTCCACTGAACCCCATACCTGGCTGGGTCCTCACCTGGAACCCGGCCCACGTTGGGCTTTCTCTTCCACATGCCCAGGTCCCTGGCGCAGGCCCTTCCGCCTCGGGCTCCCGCGGCACACCCATTTCCACCCAGGCTGAGACTAGGCTTTGTGAGCTGGGGGAGTCTTGCTTATCTCTGTGTGACCCAGGCCTTCAGCCCAGTGAGCGTCTAGGAGCTGAACCCGAGCCCTGCTGGACGGTCCTTTTGCTAATACAGACATCTGGGACTTTGGGACTGGGAATCAGCTTGCTGCTGCCGCCCTCCTTAGGGCTCTCTGTAGGTGCTGGCCTTATCTGCTATCGGAGGTGTGGACAGGGCCCTGGATGGGACTTCAGCAGTCAACCCTTAGGGAGCCGTGAGCAAAGCTGCAGCTGGGGCCTCTATGCCTGTTCACTGGCTCTGCGTGCGAGGCTGTGTGTGAGGGTGTTCCTGCTAGGGTGCTTCTCCACCTTGGGGTGCTTGGCCAAAACCATAGCCATCAGGCATCGCTTTGGACCTTGATCCTCTGGGCCCTGGTGTGGTGGCTCAGTGCTTATGGTGCCTACTGAGGACTGAGAGCAACTGCCCACCTTTCTGAGCAGCTGCTCCCCCTGTCCTGGATGGGCCTGCCTCCTGATGTTTCCATGTTTCAGGCTACGTGGGTCTAGAAAGAAGCTGAGTGGGTGTAGATGCTCCTGGTCAGGTGTCCGGCCTAGTGGGGCCTCCCCCTGATAACTGTCATCTCCTCTCCTGTCTCCTTAGTTCAAGTTTAGAGTTTGAGTGAGGTAGTTATGGTTGTGGCAAGGGGCCCAGCAGTGACAGTGCAGCCCTTCCCTGGGGCCCAAGTGACAGATGAGAGGTGTCATGGGCTGAGGGGAGAGCCTAGGGTACAGGAAAGAGGGGCAGGCTTCTGGCTGGGGGGACAACCCCCATGAGACCCCACGCAGAGCTCACTGCCCGGCTCATCTGCACCATCATGCCCCCATAGCAAGCATGCCGTTATTGACTAGAGTGAAGAGAGGACCGGCCCTGGGCAGAGTCCCCCGCATCCATGTGATGGGTGAGATGTGGGTGACTGGACAGTTAGGGCATAGGATGCCGAGGGAGCCCCTGGTGATGGTCCTGATGGTAAATGTACTAGCCAAACCCCTGAATAGGGGAGGGAAGATGGGGGTATTGGCCAAAGAGCAGAGGGATGATGACCTCAAGCCAGAGGGGTTAGTCTTCAGATTGTCCCCTGGGGCCTAGATGGAATGTGGGTGCGGGGGCTGCTCTGAGGCTTCCTCTAGTCCTACGTGGGTGTGGAAAAGGAAAGGCTGTGGTTCTTTCTTTCATTCATAAGATACCTGTTCAGCTCCTGTTACCGGCCAGTGATGCAACAGGGAGGCCCTCCACCCATCTGAGAAGACACGGAGGTGGCAAGGACAGCAGGTCTTTCCTGGGGGGCTCCTAGTCTCACCCACTAAATACTTGTCTGAGGAGGGACAGCCATGATTTGCACTTAGCCACGAGGACACTGCTTGCCCTCGGAGCTCCTGCAGAAGAAAGCTGGGGAAGGAGCTGGTTTCCTGGAGCCCAGGCCCAGCTGAGCCTGAGGCTGGGGGTCACGTGGGGATGCACCGAGGGAGGGCAGTGCCCAGACGACAGCAGTGGTCAGCTCCCAGCTCCGTCAGCTCCCTGAGCTGTCACTGTGGGCCAGATGCCATTCTCCCCACCTCCCATGGGCCAACTCTATCAACCAGCAGAGCAGCCCTGAGAGTGGGCACTGTTGTTATCGTCGTGTTTCAGATTTGGACTCAAGGACAGACAGGCCGGAGCTTTGGTGAAAAGATGTGGCAAAAGCTGGGCTGCTGCAGACTTGTGGGAGCCGGTGGAGGTGGGCGAGACCTTTGAGACCAGAATGAAGAGTGATGGCAGGTGATACAAAGGAGGAGGATTACTGGACAGGAGAGGACTGGCTGGGGAGGAAAGTTCTAGAAGTCTCTCTGGAACACAGTTCATGTGGCGATGTTCCTTAGGGAACCGGAGCAGCCCCAGACCTCCAGATGGATGCCTGTCAGTGCTTGCCTACTTTGTGCATGTGAGCGCTGCTAGAACCGAAACATTAAAAAACAAACAATTTTTTTATGTTTATTTATTATGGAGACAGAGAGAAACGGAGTGTGAATGGGGGAGGCACAGAGAGAGGGACACACAGAATCGAAAGCAGGCTCCAGGCTCTGAGCTGTTAACACAGAGCCCAACGCGGGGCTCGAGCCCACAAACCGTGAGATCATGACTTGAGCCGAAGTCGGACACTTAACCAACTGAGCCCCCCAGGTGCCCCGAACTGAAACACTTTTAAACCTGGGTGGCACTTCAGGGCTTGTTGCTGTGGTGGAGGCTGTGCTTCATCAGTACATACCTCCCCTGTCCTGTGGCTGTGCCACACATCACACTGGCGATGGTCATGCTCCCCTGCAGGAGCAGGGGGTCGGAGGGACAAGCCTGCCGTGTGTGTCCGTCCCCTGCACCTCCTTTGTTCCCCTGTGGGGGAGAGTGCACAGGGAGAGGCCGTTTGACTCTAAGATGGTGATTGGAAGCTGCTCATTCAGGCAAGGTCTGGCATGTGTACAAAAAGAGGCTCTTTGCCTAGGCATTGGGAAGGTCATAGAACTTGCCCCCCTCACCCCCGGAATACCCTGACTACCCCAAGGGTCGGTTTGATAGTGTTTTTCCAGGGTCGGGTGATCCCATGGCTTATTCACCTGAATTCTGGGGGTTGAGTTCAGGTGCGTGGATGATTATTTTAACCATCCTGCTGTTGGACACATGGGCTATGCCTAGAAAGTTCTCAGTTACAAACAGCGTTGTTTGAAGCTCTTGGGTAGATCGGGTGGATTCTTTTTTTTTTTTTTTTAATGTGTATGTATTTTTGAGAGAGAGAGAGCATGAGTAGGGGATGGGCAGACACAGAGGGAGACAGATCTGAAGTGGGCTCTGTGCTGACAGCAGTGAGCCTGATATGGGGCTCCAACTCACCAACTGCGAGATCATGATCTGAGCTGAAGTTGGACCCTCAGCCACCCAGGTGCCCTATAGGGCAGATTCTAAGACCCGTTGAGTCCCCGGTCCTTGCGTATAAGATCACGGCAGATCTTCCTGGCACTTTTCCAGGGCCCACGTAGCCGCCTGCAGTTTGATCGCCATAGAGTGTGTTTTGCATCTCCTCTTTAACACATGTCAAATAGTTAATATTTGCCAGTATGACGGGTTAAAATGGTAACTCGTTTGAGTCTCTCTGATTTTTACTGCTATGTAAAAGTTTCTAAGTAACAAATCACCCCTAAGTTACATGGTTTAAAATGACCGTTTTATTATGACCCACAGTGCTGTGGATTGGGAATTTGCGCAGAGGGAGGAGTGTGCCATCTATTGGGGTCATCTGATGGTTTTCAGCTGGCACTGGACCAATCTGGGGACAACTTAACTCCTTTTGTCCAGCATTCGGAGGACAGCCAGATTCAAGGGGGAGTGCACCCCCTCCGTGGGGTTATTAAAGTTGCATGGCATCTGGAATTGTCACACTTCCCGTCTGTGTTCTATTCCCCTGCCATGTTTCTCTTGGGCTGTGTAGGAGCATCACTGATGTCCCAGATTTTTGGGGTGGGAACAGTTCCAGGTCTGGTTATAGGAAGGGATGGCTGATGGGAGTGTGGATTAGAAATCAGGATCCAGGGGCGCCTGGGTGGCTCAGTCGGTTAAGCCTCCGGCTTCAGCTCAGGTCAGATCTCACGTTCGTGGGTTCGAGCCCCGCGTCAGGCTCTGTGCTGACAGCTAGCTCAGAGCCTGGAGCCTGTTTCCCGTTCTATGTCTCTTTCTCTCTCTGCCCCTCCCCCTCTCATGCTCTGTCTCTCTCTGTATCAAAAATAAATAAAACATTAAAAAAAAAAGAATAAAGTTGATGTGCTTTAACTTTAAAAAAAAAAAAAAGAAATCAGGATCCAGTCATGGTCAGTGCCGACAGGGGTGGAGGATGAGCCAAGGGTTAATGGCGGGGGGCGGGGCGGGGGGAGCCTGGTGGTCTGTGGATGGGCGACAGGAGGCCTGTTTGGGCAGGATAGAGTCGGCCTGGGGAGCCGTGGACATGGCTGGTGTGGCTGGTTCCTGTCTCTGGACACTTGGGATACCAGGTTCCTCCTGCCTGGTGGCTCTGTCAGGAGGCTATCAAGATTCTGAGTCACCTTGCCCTCACTGGACCATCAAGTTGGGAGGAAGTTGGGAGGGGCTGGGCAGGGAGGCTAACATCCTTGGCCTTGTCTTAGTGCAGGGCAGGGAAAGGGGCGGTGGAGCCACAAGCTGTCTTTGAGCCCCCAGCCCCTCTCTGCTTGGTGCTCCAGCCATGCTGTCTTCTTGGTTGTCCGGCCACAGCCTGAGACCATAGTGGTCTCTGGGCATATGTCCATTGGAGTGAGGAGTTTGAATTTCTGACCACAGAAAGCAGGTGGTGCCTCTGCTCCTGGTCTGAGTGCTTCCACAGGGAGTTGGGGAGAGGACGGAGCTCTCTCTTGATGTTGAAAATCAGCCCTCCTGGGCAGCACTGGTCCAGGAAGTCAAGGTGTCCACACCTGCCAGTGTGCCAGGCTGTTGGGTACCTTATCTGCTTAGGCAGGTCTGACCACATTCCTGTATCATGAGGGTGAGCAGTTAGTTTCCTGGAGCGTGACGGGGTGCCTCAACCTAACTGACTTGCCTGTGAGGCAGCATGAAGTGGGGCTGGAGGTCAGCGGCCCCCATGGGCTTTTGCTCATCATTGGTGTCCCAAGCATGCCTCTCTGGGAGCTATGTCTCCACAGGCCTGGTGGGCCCAGGAGTGGCTGGGAACCAAGGCCACCAGGCTGGGGTTGTCCAGGTGTCATCTGGGTGACCGCTGGGGCTTTCCTGTTCTGGACTTCAGGCCAGATGTAACTCTGCCTCCTCGCCATGCCTCCCTGGGAGTACACAGGACGGAGGATGGACAGGAGGCACCCTCTGAAGAGAGCAGCAGGCCACTTGCTGGCTTGCCTAAGTCCCAGCACCCCTTGGTGCTGCGAGCCCTACCTAAATCTCTGTGATGGGGGTGGGGAGGGGTGCAGGACAGTGGCTGGCTACGACTCACGCCATCCCCCCCTTGCAGCCATCCGAGTGACCTGCACGGGTGTCTGCAGGGTGTCCAACAAGGCCAATGATGCAGCGTGGGTAGCGGAGGAGGGCTACTTCAACAGTGCGCTGTCGCTGGCTGACAAGGGTGAGTTTGGGAGACTGTACTTGGCCTCATTGTGTGTAGTGACCCCACCCAGGGCAGACCTTGGTTGAGCGTGGGGCCTGTTACCTTGCCATCAGGCTCTGGGACCCCCTGCTGCCCCACCCTTTAGCACTACTTGGAATCATGATGTATTTCTCTCCCTATCAGGTTCTGTGTATTGTCTGATAGGGGCTGGGTTGGTGAAAGGGGCCAGCTTCTTCTTGATTTGGGTGGGCCCTGGCTTCTGGAACAGCCCCATCCCCCTTTCCTGTTCAAGCTCTTGCATCATTTCCTTTGCCCAGGCTGCAGCCCGGTGCTGCTGTTGTGTTTGGAGTCAGAGGCTGGGAGACCCAGTAGCCAGAGTTCGTGTGAGCTGGTCACCTGCATGGCCTGCTTCACACCTGTGTCCTGTGGTGTCACCTCAAGGCTCCTGAGCCCCCTCTCCCTCCTCCTATCTCTGCAGGAACCCTGCCCGCTGGAGAGCACAACTTCCCCTTTCAGTTCCTGCTTCCTGGTAAGAGCCCAGCCTTGCCTGGCCAGGCCTCTTGGTGACAGTTGGTGATAGGAGGTGGGGCAGGGGGCAGTTGGGTGCCATTCCCTGTTCTCTCTCCAGCCACAGCGCCAACGTCCTTTGAGGGACCTTTTGGGAAGATTGTGCACCAGGTGCGGGCCACCATCGACACACCACGTTTTTCCAAGGATCACCAATGCAGCCGAGTGTTCTATATCTTGAGCCCCCTGAACCTGAACAGCATCCCAGACATCGAGGTGAGGATGGGGCAGTGATCCCCTGGGTGGTCCCCACCTCTGCCTGATGTTCTGTCCTCAGCTGAGATGAAGTGGCTGGGATCTAGAAGAGCAGTGGCCTCTCTGTCCCCAGCTGACTGTGCTGTATCTGGGGACAGGGCATAGCAGGGCACAGTGGGCTTGTACAGCAAGAGGCCTTAGGGATGTAGCCTGCCCACGCCTACCAAACCCCTTCACTATTGCCCTCCCCTCAAGCAACCCAATGTGGCTTCCACCACCAAGAAGTTCTCCTACAAGCTGGTGAAGACGGGCAGCGTGGTCCTCGCTGCCAGCACCGACCTCCGCGGCTACGTGGTGGGGCAGGTGTTACGGCTGCAGGCGGACATCGAGAACCAGTCAGGCAAGGACACCAGCCCTGTGGTAGCCAGTCTGCTGCAGGTCAGAGTTCCCTGTCAGGGCCTGTCCCCATGGGACCAGAAGGGGGTAGGTGCCTGGCCTGCCAAGGCTCACAGGCTGGCCCTTCCCCAGAAAGTGTCCTACAAGGCCAAGCGCTGGATCTATGACGTGCGGACCATCGCAGAGGTAGAGGGTGCGGGTGTCAAGGCCTGGAGGCGGGCGCAGTGGCAAGAGCAGATCCTGGTGCCCGCCCTGCCCCAGTCAGCCCTGCCAGGCTGCAGCCTCATCCACGTGGACTACTACTTGCAGGTGCTGGGGGTTGGAGGGAGTGGGGTGGGAAAGGTGGGCAGGTGGCCTAGCCTCACTCTTCCATCCTTCCCAGGTCTCCCTGAAGGTGCCTGAAGCCACCGTGACCCTTCCTGTCTTCATCGGCAATATTGCTGTGAACCACGCCCCGCTGAGCCCCCGGCCAGGCCCAGGCGTGCCTCCTGGGGCCTCAATCCCGGTGGTGCCCTCTGCACCGCCCCAGGAGGAGGCGGAGGCCGCGGCCAGCAGCCCCCACTTTGCAGACGCAGTCTCCCTCTCCACGAAGAGCCACTCACAACAACAGTCGCTACCTGCCACCTTTGGCTCTGTGCCTACTGCCCCTGAACCCCGCCCTCAGGATGGCAGCCCCGCTCCCCACCCATTGCCCCCTCCCTTGTGCATCTCCACAGGTGCCACTGTCCCCTACTTTGCAGAAGGTTCAGGAGGGCCAGTGCCTACCACCAGTACCTTGATCCTGCCCCCAGAATACAGCTCATGGGGCTATCCCTATGGTGAGTGAGAGGCCTGGGGTCTGGCTGGGGGAGAGGGCACCAGGAGCCCCTTGCAGACTTTGCTCTTTCCCCACAGAGGCCCCGCCATCCTATGAGCAGAGCTGTGGTGGTGCAGATCCCAGCCTGATGCCCGGGAGCTGACCTTGTACTGCCTTTTCCGGGCCGGCTGACCTCTGCCCTGGGACCGGGCGCCCAGGGTCTCGTGCCTTTGCTCCTGGCCTGGCCCGGTGCACTCAGGACCTGCTGCTGCCCGGCAGTTCCTCGCAGGCTCTGCCTCGAGACCAGCCTCACCCCTGGGCCTGGGCCTAGAGAGATGCGGTGTAAATAAAGTGCTTCATTTGTAGAGCTGGGCACAGGCCGGCCTCTCGGGCGCCCTCCTCCTGCCCGGTGTGCGGTGGCCTAGCCCTGGGGGCCCTTCCTGGCCACTTGCCCTCCTCCTGGCTCTGCCCCTCCAGGCGTGCACCTTCCCGGCCTTGCTCCCCTCTTTGGTTCTGGCCTCTCCGTCCCCTCCTGGGCAGACATGTGCCCCTCTCCTTGGTTATGGGCCCCTCCTTCCCAGTGCCTAGGGCTGGAAGACAGGCTGCGGGGACCAACCAGTGTGGCCTGGTTAACTTCAACTTGGGCCAGGCTGGCCTTTGCTTTTATGGTTCTGTTTAAGGATGCGCCCCTTGGAGCTGGGCTTGCATGTCTGGAGCCTTGGCATTAATTTAAAATGTATTTGTGACATGGGGAGACCATCCCTGTTCTGTTTTATTGACACAAACCTTGGACTTGCCTGTCCAGCTCCCATCATTCCAGGGGGAGCAGTTCAGATCCCCTTCATCAGAGAAAACCCCTTGGGGGGTGAGGAGGGGGGCTTGCCCAGGCCCCGCCTCTTGTACTAGTCCCGCATCCTTGGCCTCAAGTCTCAAGTCCCTGCTGTCATCACTGCTACTCTGGCTGTGAGGGAAACCGTTGCTCACCTCCCATCCCAAGTGTGAACACACAAGGTCACGCCTGCTCCTGAGGGCCCATTCAAATGCCTGTTGTTTAGGATCCAAGGAGCCCAAAAACAAATAAAGACCCGGTTTGGCAGAGCAACATTTACCAAAGGGCTGAGGGGAGGGCCTGTAAATGCCCAACGGGGGCCAGTGATTGGGGACTGTGCTTTAGGAAACAGTGGAGGTGGGGGTTAAGGTAAGACTTCGGGTTCAAATTCCCTATCTGCCCTATGGTGAGGGAGTGACTTTGGATAGGTGTTTGATACCTTAATCTATAATATACATATGAGGTTATGGGAGGATTTATTGCACCCCTCTCCCTCCCCTGCCAGTTTAGTTCTTGTACACTCAGCAGTCCAGAAGTGCAAGGTTTGGGCCTGGTGACATAGCTGTCATTCTCAAGTTGAGGCTTCCACCCCTGGGTCCAGGGTGGCCATTCCAGATTTCACCATCACCCGGTTTACTGGGCCTTCACCTCTAACTTCTTGCGGGGGGTTGGGGGGGCAGTGGCTGTAGGCAGGGAAGCAGATTCTATCACTTGTGCAAACATCCAGCCGGCTACCCTTGAGAGTTGGAAATGCGCTCTTTAGCAAGGCAGCCATGTACTCAGCTAAAAACGTTACTGTTTGTGGGACAAGGAAAGGATAAACGTTGGAGAAAAGCTCAAAATACGCCACAAGGAGAACAGTCTGTAAACCAACTGCTAGTAGTAGCCACATAGTTGAAAATGTGCCTGGGTTTCAATCCTATCTCTGCCTCTCAAGTTAGGTGGTCCTGAAAGGCACTGAACTCCTTCGCTTTGGTTTCCTCACTGAGAACATGGGGAAGAAGCCTGTCTCTCAGGACTGACAGTGATGGTCACGCACAGTGGCATGTGTTAAGAACTGCACTTAACATAAGTCATCAGTGATCACACAAGGATAGGGTGGGGCGGGCTGACAGCAAAACGGGAGCATATCCTAATTCTGACACATTGACTTATGGTATTTGCCTGGTAAAGGCTTTTTTTCTCCACATCTTACTCACTTGACAAATATTTGTCTTCCACATGCCAAGCATCGTTATAAGCACTAGTACCTGACTGGGCACACATTTTAACAGGAAAGACAGACAATTAGCAATGCAGTGCCATGGAGTAAAATAAAGCAAGGACTTTCTGGGGTGCAGTATTGTTTTTGGTAGGGAGGCAAGGGAAGGCTTTCCTGAAGAGGTGGTATTTGAGAGCCCAGGATGGTAGAGAATTGAGTGACACAGATACCTGAGATAAAGAGCGTTTCAGGGAAGGGACAGACTATGGCCCAAGGCAGGAGTAGAGCTGGAGAGTATGGTGCCAGAGAGTTAGGTGTGAGTGAAGGTGGCTGAGGTTGGACCATACAGCCTCTGACTACTTCTGAGGCTCCAGTCATGGGATTCCAAGCCTGTTAGGAGCTGACTTAGGTTGCCCTAAAGAAACCTGGGAAGATTTCCCAGGTACTTACAGTCCACGTCCATTTTCTCCTTTGCACCTGTGTGACTGTCAATGCCCACCTTAGTGGGCTATTTTTCTTGGAATCCCAGGAGAGTGAGCCCCCATGAGCAGGGTACAGGCAGATTAGCCTTCGACTCGGGGCCTCCTCAGTTCTTGTTGCAAAGACCGGCCAGAGAACCCCAGTGTCAGTTTATACATCTTTCTTCAACTCTTAGGTGGTAGAAATCTAGCCATGAAGGGCGGCTGGAGGGGGGTGCAAAGCCAGTTTATGGGATGCTGTTCATGAAGGCAGCTTGGTGTGCAGAGATGTTCTCCGTGCAAAACTGGGTGGCAGGCTGCTGGGTAGGTGCCGATTCAGGGAGCTTGGGGTGATCAGGGAGGCTGCGTAGACTGGGCACACTTCTTAATTGGAGCACCCCGTCCCCGGCGGGGGGGCAATCTTGCTCACTGGGACAATCCCCACCCTACCCCCAACCTCTCCAATCAGAACACTGTCCTCATCCAGGGCACACTTTCCTAGCGGGCCACCTTCCCTAATCAGACCATGCTCTCCACAGAAGAAATGTCCCCGGGCCAGAGCACCCACGAGCTGGGACACTATCCCTAATCAGGGCTCCTCCCCTAACCGAAGCACCCCAAACGGAGGCAAGTCTCTTCACTGAGACAGCTTCCCAAAGCTGGGGCAACCCTCCCATCGAGACACTTCCCTCCTCCCGTCGGGACAGCCTTCTCGGTACACAGCCGGCACCCACTCCTAGCAGGACACCAACCCGGAGCCGGGCCACCCCCCCCACCACCACTCACAGCCTAGACACACCCTCTAGGTGGGGATTCCTCCCAACCAAGACCCTCCCCACCAAGCCAGGAATACCCTGGAACCCGGGCACCGCCCTAAGACGCAAGTCAGGATCCGCCTTCTGCGAAGGCCGACGGAATCAATGTGTGTCCGGGGTTAGAGGTCAGGGGTCCTTCTCCACCCTGGCCAGCCCACCAGAGTGCCCACGTAGAAGGAAAAGATATTTGCGAAAACCGGAGGACGACGCCTGGCAGCCGCTACACCTCCGGAAGACCGCTGCGCCCGGCCCCACCCCCTACCTGGCCCGGGCGCGTCGGTTCCGGCCGGCGCAGGCCCGCGCCACGGACGACGCACGCCGGGCTGCAATGCGCAGGTGCGGGCAC
>NC_043712.1:340687-373255 GCF_006229205.1 Suricata suricatta | reverse complement strand
GGCCGGGAGCCCCGCCGAAGGGGCGGAGGACAAAAGGGAAAGTGGGGCGAGCCGGCCAACTTCGCGGCGCGAGCCGAGCCGAGGCCGTCCGCTCCCGGCGCCTCTCCTGCGCCCCGCTGACCTTTCACTTTGTTCGGAATAGGATGGCACCGTTTTTCAGGAAAAGTTGGCCGGCCCGGCGCGCTTCTCCCCAGACAATGCTGCCCAGCCCTGGCGGCTGTCAGAAGCAGGAATGCACGACTTCAGTTTATTTCTAAACAAACTGCCTGAACAGGCTTTGGATATGAAAAGTTCCCATTCTCTTGTAAATGCCGTTTAGTCTTCCCTCTTGCTAGTTCTCAAGGATAGTTTGTTTCCTCGCTTGTAGCAGCACGGAAACCAAACTCTTGTGAGATGGACCACTAGCTTCCCACGGAAGGGCGAAGCAAGCAGGAGGAGGCACTGTGGCCGTGGCCCTGCCGAAATGGTGCGGCCTCCGGGCTGACATAAGGGACCAGTTTGGGGAAAAGTGATGATCTAAAAGTTTTTCTCCGAAAGTATTCCCATGCGTGGTAACAAATGCGGAGACGTCTAAAGATCAAAAAGCAGAGGTGTAGTAATGATCTGCTACAATAACCTGGTGCAAAGTCGTGGGTGGCCTTTTTATTTATTTTTTTCCTTCATTTTTGGGAGTGTTGATAGTAAACTGGGAGGGTGCAGGGGATTTGAAAAATTCAGTGGAAGGAGTACTAATTGAATTCCTACCATACTTCGAAGGAAGGTGTTAGAGTCTGGAACTAGTGGGTTAACTCTAAAAGTCACTTCCCGGTTTGTAGGAGAGAAGATGTGTAATGATTGATGATACATATTGAGTGCTTGCTGTGGCTCAGGGCACTGTGACTTGCTTACTTTGGGTAAGTTCTCTCATTTAGCTTTCTCTGCTCTGTACCCGGGTACTGTTATTTCCTGTTTAGCAGATGAGGAAAACAAGACTTAGAGGAGATTGCATGACTTGGCCCAGTCAGCTAGAGTACTCACACTTTTTTGGTGTCTGGCACATAGTAGGTTTTTAATAAATAATTGATGAGCAGGTGACCCCAGACGGCTCTCATTCCACAGGCAGCCTCGAATAGAGAGCTTGACTGAGCCGGTGGTAAGGACAGCCTCTGTTCCCTGAGCCCTTACCTGTGTCCAGCCCTGCTGGAGCGCCTCGTGTGAATTCTCTCACTGAAGCCAGGCAGCGACCTGCGGAAGGTCCTGGGACACTCCCGCCCGCAGGGGAGGAGACAGTGCGATCCGGGACTTCGGAGCTTAGGCCGGAGATGGACGCAGGTAGTTTGGCTCCGGAGCTTGTGTTTGCTTAGCAAGCAACTGTCTGTATTTTCGGTGGTCCTCCGTCAATAAAAGCTCTGGGTTTAGATTCATGATTTTAAGTGTTTATTATGGAGGTGCATCTTAGGGTAAGGGGCTTCCTGGACAGTGGGTAGGCACAGGATCATCTGTCGTCCCTAAATCTGGGCAGTGGTTACTGGATCAGGGTTGCCAAATGATTAGGCCAGCAAAGTGAACACTTGAAACTTACCAAATTGCATGTTTATTCTATTCTCTTGTCCTTGACCTAGAAAGAGAGTCACCACTTTTTCACGCTAAAGAATAGTGGAGTACATCCCCTGCCCCCATTTTGTTGATTAGTATGTGGGGGGGTCTTGGGATTTAATGTATATTCAGGATTGCCCAGGACCAGAGCACAGGGCAGTGCACTTGACATAAGACTTTTCGCAGGGATGTCACCTTTCAGCTGGAGGTTATCAGTAGATGAGGACTTCAGTTCTCTCATACTTTCTGTCCCTCATTTATAAAAATTAGAATTCTGGTTAGATTCACATCCAAAACACTCAGTGTGTTGAGGTCATTATTGTGCCACACTGAGCTGGGTAGTAAACTACAGTTGTATTTCTTTTTCTTTATCTTTTTCCTTTTTTTTAAATGTTTTATTTATTTTTGATACAGAGAGAGACAGAGCGTGAGAGGGGGAGGGTCAGAGAGAGAGGGAGACACAAAATCCGAAGCAGGCTCCAGGCTCTTAGCTAGCTGTCAGCACAGAGCCTGATGCGGGGCTCAAACCCATGAACGTGAGATCTGACCTGAGCCGAAGTTGGAGGCTTAACCGACTGAGCCACCCAGGCGCCCCATCTTTTTCCTTTTTAAAAGATTTTCTTTTTAAGTAACCTCTACACCTAGTGTGGGGCTTGAACTCACGACCCTGAGACTAAGAATCATGCTCCACTTGCTGAGCACCAGGCACCCTGCATTTCTTTCTTTTTTTTTTTTTTGTATATCCTGCAGCCTTTTTTCTTCCCTGGAGTTATTAATTGCCTTCTTTTTCATTTGTCTGGTTTCCTTTGAACCTCAGAATAACATTCTTGCACTTCCCATTCTGTAAAATGTTTCTCAGTTTTAAGTTTCCTCCCTTTAGTCCTGTCGGATCACTGTTCAGTTCCTTGGTGCTCCTGTGTCACCCTGCCCAGTTAGGAGGTGCTTGTTCTCTTGGCTTGGGGCACACTCTCATCCTGGAATTCTCCCTCTCAGTCTTCAGCACTGACCCCCTTTACCTGCGTCTCATGCCTCCCTTCTTTGTGTTTACTCCCTAATGGTGGTGGAACACATTCCCCAGTAGCTTCCCAGGGGTGTTTTGGGAGGCAGACTTTTTGGACTTGCACGTCTGAAAACATACTTATTCTATCACTGTAGTTAAAGAGTAAGTTTGGCTGGGTTTGGCATTCCAGATTGCAAATGATTTTTGGTTATCCCTCGAGTATCTTCTGGTTTTCAGTGTTGCTATTAAAAAGTCCAGTGTGTTTGTTATTCCTTTGTAACCATTATTCGCCCACCCAGTTTTTAGAATCATTGCATCCTTGATTTTTGTAATTTCTGTGATGTGCCTTAGTTGTAGCCTCTTTTCATTTATCATTCAGAGCATTAAGTAGCCCCAAATCTGGAGTTTGATGTCCTTTTGTTTCTAGGACATTTTGTATCATACATTTGAGATAGTTTATTTTCTACTATTCGGTTGAATGTTATAGTTCCTGTACTTAGTTTCCTGATTTTTAAAAGCTTTTTTTCTGGTCATGTCTTGATCTTTTTCTACCTTTTGGGAGTTTTTTTTTTTTTTTTAAATTTACATTAGAAAGAGACAGTGCGAACAGGGGAGGGTCAGAGAGAGGGAGATACAGAATCTGAGGCAGGCTCCAGGCTCTGAGCTAGCTGTCAGCACAGAGCACAAGAGGGCTCGAACCCACGAACCATGAGATCATGACCTGAGCTGAAGTTGGATGCTTAACCGACTGAGCCACCCAGGCGCCCCGGGAGTATTTTTGACTATTCTAATTCTTTTACTGAGTTTTAAACTTTTCTTTTCATATTTACGTGTTCTTTATTCTCTTTTCATTTTTTAATTACTTATATTCTTGTTTAATGTATACAGTGGCTGCTTAATTTTAGTTAAATGTCTTAGACTACAGTTAAAACTTTGTTCTTATATTTAGAGAGAGACAGCATGTGCAAATGGGGAAGGAGCACAGGGAGAGGCAGATTACATCCCAAGCGGGCTCCAGGCCGTTGGCCTGATGTGGGGCTCCATCCCACAAACTGTGAAACCATGACCCAAGCATAAATCAGGAGTCACGTGCTTAACCGACCGAGCCACCAAGGTGCCCCTTAAAATATATATTTTTTAAGTTTTAACTGTAGGGTTGCCTGGTGGCTCAGTTGGGTAAATGTCTGACTCTTGATTTGGTTTCCTCTCAGGTCATGATCATATGGTTTGTGGGATTGAGCCCCAGGTCAGGTCTGCACTGACCCCTTGGAGCCTGGTAGGGATGATCTCTCTCCCTCTCTGCCCCTCCCCTCCTCGTGCTCGCTCTCTCTCAAAATAAACTTAAAAAAATTAAAAAATTTATTTTAAAGGGCAGCTGGGTGGCTCAGTCGGTTGAGCTTCTGACTAAGGTTCAAGTGATGATCTTGTGGTTTGTGAGTTTGAGCCCTGTGTTGGGCTTTGTGCTGACATCTTGGATCCTAGAGCATGCTTCAGATTCAGTGTTTCCCTCTTGCTCTGCTCCTCCCTGCTCACTCACTTACTTGCTCTCTTTTTCTCAGAAAATAAATATTTAAAAAATTTGAAAAAAATTAAAAAAATTATCTTAAAATTACTGTTTCCGGATTTTTTTGTTACTGTTGCATTCCTCTTTGCTGTTGTGTTTTTTGATCTTTTTCTTTCTTTCTGGAAAGCTGCTTCCAATGTCTGGTGATCCTGGGCTGCTTATTCATCTTTAAGAGTAAAGTGCTAAAAATGGAGGGCTGAGTGTTTGGGGGGCTTGTGTACTTGGGGCTTCCGTGAAGGGTAACGACTGACTTTTTTGCTGGCTCTCCTCCAGATGTGCCTATACCCTGGTTTGGCTTCCGCAGAGAGGCCTGGTCCAGGCTCTTGCCTTGTTGCTGTTAAGCCGGCTTCTGGAGCTAGGTTAAAGGGCAAGCGGAGCGGAGGGTCTTCCCGGGGCTCAGCACATCGCCTTTCCCTAGTGTCCCTGCTCTGGGCCCGCTTTCCTCGAGTGCGGTACACTTCCGGTGGAGCTGTACAAGCCGGCCTCTGGTCTCTGCGGCCTCCAGTGAGGAGTTCTTGCCTGACTGTCGGAGGGGCCTGGAGGTCGAGTACTCTTTCTACATGGATTCTTAGACCCACACCCCTTTTTAGCCCAGGCATCACCCCCATCTTCTGAGCCTCCATGGTTCTCTGGGGTCAGCAGTAACCCCCGTAATTTAGGTTGCCCTTTCTGCTCTGTGTGGTGATTTAGCTCTTCTCCATCTTCCCATTCATGTGTTGTGTATGGGTTTCTGATGTCTCCTAGGTGGAGTTTACGTTTCTCTTTCCTGTTCTTGTCTCTGGTTGATTTTTGATAAGAGAAGGGGCTGGAAAGTGTCCTGCCATGTAGAAATGAGAAGCATTTATTATCAATCTTGAAGAGTGAGTTTTTATGCATACTAAAAGCATAGCTCTGTGCAAAGGGCTGCCTCTCTCAGGACCTTACTATGTGGTTTGTGTTTCTGGATTCATTACTGGGGAAGGTTCTGGAATCATAATAAAGGTTAGCAAGACCAATGGATGTGTCTTAGTCCTGATACTCAAAAGACATCTGTGGGTAGCTTAGTCATTGGAGATCTCACGTGTGATCCTTGCCAGAGTGGGGACCAGAGTCTTCGTTTTCTGCTTCCTGTCTTATCATAAAACAATTTTGTATGTTGGACCACATTATATTGAGTTTGTCTTTGAAAATAATTGAGCTTATAAGGGCCATATTTTGGGCTCTTTAAGGTGATTTAGTTGGTTAAGCTTTCGATTCTTGATTTTGGCTCAGGTCCTGATCTCATGGTTCATGATTTCGAGCCCCCACATCAGGCTCTGCGCTGACAGCACAGAGCCTGTTTGGAATCCTCTCTTTGCTCCTCTCCTGCTCGTGCGCATTCTCTCTCTTAAAGTAAATAAATAAACCTAAAAAAAAAAACAACCAAAAACAAGGGGTAGGGTTTTGAAAAGTCTGAAGGTGGTATTTCCTTTGAATGGTGTCTTTCTAGATCAGAGGTCACTTCCCTGATTGCATCACTTTCAGTTGATGTTATACTTAGAAGAGTCTTTGGACCGCTTTTTGCATCTCATTTTTACTTAATAGGTTTCTGTGTTCCTTCTTTCTTTCTTTTAGGGGGGGATGAGTGGCGGAGGGGGCAAAGAGAGGGGGGAGAGAGCAAGAGAATATCTTAATCAGTTTCCACACTTGGCACAGAGTCTGATGTGGGGCTCCATCCCAGACCCTGGGATCATGACCTAAGCTGAAATCAAGAGTCGGGTGCTCAGTCCGCTGAGCCACCCAGGCACCACAATAGGTTTGTAAGTTCTGATCAGAGTATATTTAAAACGCTTTTTCTAAGGGGTCTATCAGCATTTGTTGAGAACCTCTATTTATGAAGTGCCATTTCTAGGTATTGTATAAGAGAATATGAGTTTTTAAGATCAGCCCCTGATTCCACAAAATGTAAAAATGTGGTAGAGCAAATATTACCAAGCAGGAAATGAGATGGAATCGGTTAAAAGTACACAAGAAAAATCATCTGTTTTGGGAAAGGGTCCACGAGAAAGTTGGGTTAGCCCAGGTCTCAAAGGAGGCGAGGTGTGAGTCGGAAAACTGAGGCACACTATGTACATTAAAAAAAAAAAAAGTCATTTTTAACAAATTCAGGAAATTGGAACCTAAAAGTGCCAAATATTTGTCATCTGTTTTTTTCTGGTCTTTATGAATGCACATGCTCCTATTTAAAAGTGGCTCTAATCAGTGAGTATGTGCTGTTTTCGTTCTCTTTATTTGTATGTTATTTCCTGTGCATCCGTATCTTTAACATGTTTAATAGCCACTGGGCGTGTGTTGCAAGGATGCCCAGGTTTCCTAGATCATGAATTGGGTGAGTCCTCATCCTTCCGTACTGGGTGGAGTTACTAGGTCAGAAGGGGCAAGTGACACGAGGTGAGGCTGGAGACGCAGGGCGGGTCAAATGGGGTCTTGTTGCCTTGGTAACCAGTTGGTTTCCTAAGCACTGTAGACAGTCATTGAAGGGTTTTAGGCACAGAACGCTGTTTTGAATAGCCGACCCTGGTTGCTCCGTGGAGGGCGGGCTGGAGGAAGAAGGTCAGCAAGGAGGCAGGGGCGCTCGGGAGCAGGCTAGGGGCTCCTGACGCGGTGGAGGTGCAGAGGCCAGCGGATTGAGTCAAGGTGTGTGTGTATGTATGTATGTATATATATATATATATGTCAAATTTAATTTTTTTGTGTAGACAGTTAACATGGCTCAAATTTAAAAAGTATATATAAAGTGAAACTTTGCTCTCCTTTGTGCCCTGGCTACTCAGTTCTCTTGACAGGCCACCAGTATTATCATTATTGAGCCTGTATAAGTAGGTACATGTGTAGATATTTTAGATTGTTTTGTAACGAAACTTTTTCGAAGTTAGAAGTAGAGTTGGTGGTAGAGTGAGCCTTGTGTGCCTGTCGCCTGTTATCAACACTTACCTCCTCATGGACAGTCCCTACTCCATCTGTGAATGGGTTTTATCGGTGAATATTTCGGTTAATATAGATATTTCAGCCAACAAATATGCAGTTACTATTCTTTCTTTTTTTGTTGTTGTTGTTGATAAACATTTCTTATTTCATTTCAAATTATGAACAAAATATGGTCTATTCATTGCCCTGGATAGATTTCTCTTAAATCTTTATTTTTCTCTTGGCAGTTGTTTTGAAGATAATGGTTCATTTGTCCCAAAGCTTTCCATAACCTTGATTTTGGTGATTGCATTGCTGTGATGTCATTTAACATGTTCGTCTGTTCTCTGTATTTACTGTTGTTGGTATTTGGTATGTAAGGTCTGGAGCTGCGGCTTGCCAGTACGGTGGCCATCGTGCTGCTCTTGAGAAGTTGAAATGTGGTTATTGTGAATTGGGATGTGCTGTGAGGGCAAAAATCATACAGGATTTCGAAGACTTAGTGTGAAAAAGAGAACGTAAAATATCACATTAATACTTTAGAAAATAGTGATTGTATGTTGAGATACAACATTTTGGATATATTAGATTAAAGATTATTAAATAATTTGTGTTTCTAATTCCTTTTTGAAAAGTAATTTTTAACGTTTTATTTTTGAGAGACCGAGCATGAGTGGGGGAGGAGCAGAGAGAGAGGGAAGCACAGAATCTGAAGCAGGCTCCTTGCTCTGAGCTGTCAGCACAGAGACCGCCTCAGGGCTTGAACCATGAGATCGTGACCTGAGCGGAAGTCGGTCGGTCGCTTAACCGACTGAGCCACTCAGGCGCCCCTCTAATTCCTTTCTTTAAATGTGATTACTAGAAAGTATAAAATTCTCTGTGATGGCTCATGCTTGTGGCTCACATTCTCTCTCAGTTGGACAGTGCAGTGCTGCATCAGAGGTAGGTTTGTTTTTTTTTATGGCTTTTTTTTTCTCTTTTAGCCATTGCTTGCTTTTTAATGTTTGTTTATTTTTGAGAGAGAGCTTGTGTGCCAGGGAGGAGCAGAGAGAGAGGGAGAGGGAGACAGAGGGTCCAAAGCAGGCTCTGTCCTGACAGCAGACAGCCAGTGTGGGGCTCAAAATCGGGAACTGGGAGATACGACCTGAGCTGAAGTTTGAAGCTTAACCAACTTAGCCATGCAGGCACCCCTACGTTTGTCTTGTAAAAACATTTTTTTTTTTAGGAAGAATACTTTGTAACTAGTATTGAGGTTTTTAAAATTAGGTGTAATTAGTCTGGTCATCTTGCAGATGTTAACAATTATTGATATTTATTGCTCAGATTCATTAACTGCAAAATGGCAGTCTTCATTTATTATTTGGAGTCCTGGTACAAAAAAAGTGCTTGGTTACAGTGAAGTACAGCTCATGGGAAAGGAGAGATTTTTTTTTTTTGGTTGAAGTCTATTGACACAATATTACATTAGTTTCAATAGAGGGACAGTCTTGATATTACATGGAAAGCGCCTGACATTCTGTTGCTCCTAATAAGAGCTGCCTAAGAAAGGCCTAGAGGGCTCTCTGTCTTGTGTAGTTTGGAAATTTTTTGCTAGGCTGGTTGTTAAACTGATTTATGTCCTTGGAGTCTAGGTCTTCTCCTCTGTTGGATTCTGAGGCTGTGTGTACACTTAGAAAGTCTTGGTTGCTTGCTCATCCTTGGCCTGTGTTTTGTGAACTTCTTGAACACGAGAGCTAAACAAAATGCCAGCTGTGTGATGGCCGGTGGAAGGCCAAGGTCAAGTGTTCCTCCACCTCTGTGGCTCATTGGCTCTTCTTTTCCTTCTCTTACAGAGGTGGTCTGTTAGAATTTGCCATTATGGTTCTCTAATGTCGGTCCCCATACCTTAAACAGATTCAGTAACGCTAAGACATGTAGCCCAAACCTAAAGACAGTTTCTGGGAGGATTTTATTAACGTATGGCACATAATACAGAAAAATGCACTTTAGTGCATGGTTGACTCTTGATAAATACAGTACAATACAGTATTCTAAAGTGTTCTCCTTATGACTTTCTTAACATTTTTCTCTAATGTTATTTTATTGTAACAATACAGTATATGCTATACAAAATCTGTTAATTTACTCTTTATGTTCTTGGTAAGGCTTCTGCTAAACAGTAGGCTCTTAGTTAAGTTTTTGGGGAGTCGGAAGTTCTATGTGGATTTTCAAGTGCATTGGGGCTGGCCCCTGACCGTCTGCAGTATTCAAGTGTCGGCTGCACTGGAACATGGCATTCTGGGAATGAGATACAAGAGTTTTACTTCTTCCTTTCAAATATGGGTGCCTTCTATTTGTTTTCCTTTTCCTTGCCTGATTGCTGTTACTAGAACCTCCATTAAAAAGTTGAATGGAAGTAGTGAAAACAGCCCACCTGTCTAATTTCTATTTTTAGGGGAAAGCTTTCAGTCTTTTACCATCAGGAATGGTGTTAGCCGTGAGTTTTCATAGATGCCTTTTACCAGGTTGAGGAAGTTCCCTTTTGTCCCCCAGTTGAGCAGATTTTGTTTTTTTGTTTTTTTTTAATCAGAAGGGGATATTGGGTTTTAAGTACTTCTGCATCTGTTGAAGTGATCATGTGGTTTTGTCCCTTGTTCTGTTAATATGGTGTATTATGTTGATTTTCGTATGTTGAAACAACTCTTCTGTTTCTGCAGTAAATGTTTTGTCATGGTATCTGATCCTTTTCACATCTTGCTGCATTTGGTTCAGTAGTATTTTGTTGAGGATATTTGCATCTGAATTCATAAAGAATATTATATTGGTCTGTAGTTTTTCTTTTTTGTTGATGTCTTTGAGTGTTTGGTGTCATGGTAATATTGGCTCTCCGAGTTGGGAAGTATCTGTTTTTTGATGTTTGTGAAGGATTGGTGTGATTTGTTCTTTAAATGTTTGGTAGAATTCACCTGTGAAGCAGTTTGGTCCTGGGCGTCTCTTTGTTGGAAGTCTTTCCATTATTAATTAAAAGAAATTTTTTTAAATACTTATTTTTGGGCGGGAGAGAGAGAAGAAAAGAGGAGAAGAGAGAAACAGACAGACAGGGGCAGAGCGAGAGAGGGAGATACGGAATCTGAAGCAGGCCCCAGGCTGTGAGCTGCCAGCACAGACCCTGGTGTGGAGCTCGACCCGTGAACTGCAAGATCACCACCTGAGCTGAAGTCAGACACGTAACTGAATGAGCCCCCCAGGCGCCCTTCATTATTAATTTCTTTACTTGTTATAGGTATTCAGGGTTTATATTCTTAGGTTATTTTTGATGTTTTATGTCTTTCTAGGAATTTGTTCATTTCACCTACTTTATTGGTTTACAGTTACTGATACTATTCCCTTATAATTCTCTCTCTGTCTTCTAGAGGGTGAATAGTAATATTCCCTCTTTCATTTCTGATATTAGTAATTTGGGTCTTCTTTTCTTTTCTTCTCTTTTTGGTCTGTTTAGTCAAAGTTTTATGTTAGGTTGAAGTTTCAAAGAAGTAACTTTTCATTTTGTTGATGTTCTCTATATTTTATTCTCTTTTATTTCCACTCTCATCTTTATTTATTTACTTTCTCTGCTTGGTTTGGGTTTAATTTGCCTTTTTCCTAGTTTTTTAAGGTAGAACCTTAGGATCTCCGTTTGAGTTCTTCTCTCTCTTCTGATTGATATAGGAATTTAAAGCTATACATTTCCCTCAAAGCACTTTTTAATTTGTATTATGGTTGATTTGTGTCCCCCAAAAAGATATGTTGAAGTGCTGTCCTCCCACCCCCAGTACCTCAAAATGTGACCTTATTTGTAAGTGGGGTCATTATAGATGAGCTCACACGGGGTTCAGAACAGCCTGACCCCCAGTACGAGGTGACCTGTGCCAGCATGAGGGAGGAGTGCTTTGTGAGGACAGGCTTGCCTGGAAGGCACCTACAGGCTGCGGGGCACTGAGGACTTCCTGTGAGTACCTGCGAGCTGGAGACACCAGAAAACGCCTGGAGCCTTCAGAGAGCGCGGCTTGGCTGGCACCTTGATTTTGGCTGTCTGGCTTCCAGATTTGTGAGACCCTGAATTTATGTTGTTTTAATTTACCCGGTTATGATATTCTTTTATGGCAGCCCTAGAAAACGGAAACAACTCCCTGCCTATAAATTTTGGTATGTTGTATTTTCATTTTTGTTTTCAGTACAAAATATTTTCTGTTTTCCCTTGATATCTTTGACTCATGGATGATTATTTGTTTCTTTTTATTTTTTCTAATGTTTTATTTATTTTTTAAGAGAGAGAGAGTGAGCGCAGGCTGGGGAAGGGGCAGAGGGGGAGAGAGAGCCTCATGCAAGCTCCAGGTTCAGTGTGGGATCCAACACAGGGCTTGGTCTCAACGGTGAGATCATGATCTGAGCTGAAATCTTGAGTCAGACACTTAACTGACTGTACCATTCAGGCGTCCCTGTTTCTTTTTCTTTTTCTTTTTTTAGAGAGAGTGAGTGCATGTCCATGGAGAGGGAGTAGAGGGGGAGAGAGAGAGAGACAATTTTAAGCAGGTTTCATGCTCAGAGCTGAGCCCGACGCAGGGCTCGAGTCCCACAACCCTTGGATTATGACCTGAGCCAAAAGCAAGAGTCAGATGCTCAACCTGTTGAGCCACCCAGGTACCCTGCCCCTGTTTTTTAAATTTTTTTTTTTTTTAAGTAAGGTCTATGCCCATGATGGGGCTTGAATTCATGACCCTGAGATTCATAGTCACGTGCTCTATCAACTGAGCCAGCCAGGAGCTCCGACCCATGGAATATTTAGAAATATGTTTAATTTCCAAGTTTGTAGGTGTTTCCTCGATTTCCCTATTTTGTTGGTTTTTTAATATACTTCTGTTACAGTCAGAAGACATGCTTTAATTTCATTTTGTTTCAGTTAATTTCTTAAAAATGGCTCAGGTTATTTTCTGTCTTGAAGAGTGTTTGTTGCGTGTCTGAACAGAATGTGTGCTGTGCAGTCCTCGGGTCGGCGTGTGAGATGGAGCTGGTCTGTGGTGTGGAATCTTCCACATCATTGTTGTCTTTCTAGTGATTGTCGGTTACTGGCAGTAGGGTTTTGGAGTCTCCTGGTACTGTTGCATTTTCTTTTCCTTTTAGTCATATCCATGTTTGCTTCATGTGTTTTGAGGCTATGTTGTTAGTTGTGTGTGTATTTATAGTTGTTACATTTACCTGTTATTTTGACTCCCTTATCATTATGAAATCTCCCTCTTTGTCTCTAGTAATAGTTCTTGTCTTAAAGCCTGTTTTGTCTGTTAACCATGCAGCCCTGAGGGTTCTAATTTGTGGTTTCTCTTTGTACCTCATTTTTCCACTTTTTTTTAAATTAAAAAATTATAAAATGTTTTATTTATTTTTCAGAGAGAGAGAGAGAGAGAGAGAGAGAGAGAGAGAGAGAGAGAGCGCGTGCGCAGGGGAGGGTCAGAGAGAGAGGGACATACAGAATCGGAAGACAGGCTCCAGGCTCTGAGCTAGCTGTCAGCATAGAGCCCAATGCGGGGCTCAAACCCACGAACTGTGAGATCATGACCTGTGCTGAAGTTGGACGCCTCTCATTTTCCCACTTTTAATCTCTTTGTATCTTTCAATTTAAGATCTGTGTCTTATATACAGCATTCAGTTGTATCATATCTATCTATATATTTTATCCATTCAGTCTCTGCCTTTTATTTTGAATATTTAATCCATTTACATCTAGTGTAATTACTGAAAAGGTAGGACTTGCTTTATTAGGTTTGTGGTTGTTTTCCATATATCTATGTCTTTGTTCTTCTGTTCTTCCATTACTTTCTTGTGTTTGTGTGTTTTTCCTACTTACAGTTATTTATTTATTTTGAGAGAGCATGAGTGGGGGAGGGCAGGGAGAGAGGGGGAGAGAGAGAATCCCAAGGAGGCTCTGCATTGACAGTGCAGAGCCAATGTGGGGCTCAAACTCACAAACTGTGAAATTATGACCTGAGCTGAAGTTGGATGCTTAATGGACTGAGCCACCCAGGTACTCCCCCCCCCTTTTTTTTAATGTTTATTTTTATTTTTGAGAGAGAGAGTGCGAGGAAGGGAGGGAGAGCAGAGAGAAAGAGAGGGAGACACAGAATATGAAACTAGCTCCAGGCTCTGCACTGTCAGTGTAGAGCAATACAGGGCTTGAACTTACAAATCATGAGATGGTGACCCGAGCTGAAGTTGGATTCTTAACTGACTAAGCCACCCAGGTGCCACCAAGTACCCCTCTTTTGTGTTAAATATTTTCCAGTGTACCATTTACATTTATTTTTGAGAGAGAGAAAGAAAAAGCAGGGAAGGGACAGAGAGAGAGAGGATCCAAAGCAGGCTCTGGTGACAGCAGAGAGTGCACTGAAGGGCTCGACCTCACTAACTGCCATCGTGACCTGAGCTGAAGTCGGACGTTGAACCAGTTGAGTTGCCCGTTGAACCAGTTGAGCCGCCCCGGTGCCCCTTCCTTCAGTGTTTGATTGTACTTTTGTTTCCTTGGGGAAACAAATTTAATATTTTAACTTATGACAATCTAGTTTGGATTAATATTGGTTTTGTTAAAAAGTATACAGGAAATTTGCTCCTGTATGGCTCGATTTCTTTTGTCCTTCTCGTGCTGTTATGGTCAGATTACATCTTTGTACATTGTATGCCCATCCACACAGATCAGCAGTTACAATTATTGCTTTATACTGTTGTCTTTTAAATCATATAGGAGAAAACAACAGTTACAATTAAAAGTACATTTATACTGTCTTTTATATTTACTTGAAAGAGTTTCTTAATATTTCTTATAGAGTAGGACTGCCAGTGACAAATCCTCTCTTTTGTTTATATTAAGTACTTTAATTTCTTCTTCGTTTATGAAAGTACTTTGACGTGTGTAGAATTCCTGGTTGACATTCGTTCAACTCTTTGAGTATCACCCCCACTGCCTCTGGCCTCAGGCATCAGGCTCTGGTCTGCTGGCCTCTGATGGGGATGCACTCCCTATGCCTCCAAAGCACCCCGTCTTTTGTCAGGACACATACTTTGTGGGGTTTTATTTCTTTTTAATTTTTTTAAGCAATCTCTCCATCTATCATGGGAGTTGAACTCACAACCCTGAGATCAGGAGTTGGATGTTCTACCAACTAAGCCAGCCAGGCGCCCCACATACTGTGTTTTATTTCCTGATTGCATTACATGTTATTTCTTTGTTATTGTTTTAATGGCTAGACCATAACCTCGTTGAAGGTAGGGCTTTAACTTTTATTTGTTTCCAACACCTTGAATATTACCCAGCACATTTTAGGTGATATGTAAATGTAGAACTTAATGAAAAAGAAGATGCCAAAATTGGCTTATGGATTTTTTTTTCCCTCTCTGTGGTGTCTTAGGGTTAATCTTTTGGAACTAACTGGCTTCCCAGTGTTTGTTCCTTAGTTTGTTTCTGGAACATTTAATGCATTCTCTGTGTCAGTTTTGAACTCTGAGCCACGTAAAGACGGTGCCTTGTCCCCGTGGAGATTCTTGTATTCTATTTTGAGAACCACACACACAATTACAGTTTGATAATTGTTTAAAAGAGAGAGAGAGATGTTGCAGAAGTAGCAAAGAGGAAATCACGGGTGGTTAAGGGAAGCTTCCTGTGTGTTCGCTCCTGCTGTGGACGGACACCACGCGTGTCTTGTTCAGGATTCCAGATGGAGTCTTGGAGAAAGGTGGGCTTCTGCATGTGCACACATTGGAGTGGAGAGGTGGCTGGCACCTCCCGACGAGCTGGCCATAGCACCCCTGTGGCTTTTGAACACTTAACGTGCGTGCAAAGCAAACTGAGATGTGCGTGTGAAATGTACGTTGGATAATAGAGACTTACCGAGCGGTTTTGTATTCTTTTTGTTATTAATTATTTCATGTTGGTTATATGGTGAAATGATAATATTTTGGATATATATTGGGTTAAGTAGGGTTTATTAAAATTGATGACTCCTATTTCTACTTCTTAAATTTGGCTGCTAGACCGTTTAAAATTATACTTGACGCTCATCCTATGTTTCTCTTGGTCAGTACTGCCCTAGCCTGAAGAACATTCGGAGTTTGCGTTAACTTTGGACCATCTAGGATGAGAGTCCTGTAATCTAGGGGAGAGGGTGAGAGATGACTTCTCCAGGGAAAGGGCTAAAGAGTAAGAGGACTTAGTGGAAGTCTGGAGGAGTGTCCCCATTTTGTGGGTAAGAGGAGCGAGTTAATTAGGAGGAGAGACTAGTCAACAGTTGGAAAGCAGACTTGCCAGCAGCTGCCCAGCTGTGGAGCGCGGTGGAGCGCAGGTGCTTGGGTATGAGTCGGAGCCATCAGAAATGTGTGGGGTGCGTGTTGCCGTTCTCTGGTCTTTGCATCTGCAGCCCTGCAGGCTGAGTGTGTGGTCATGAGCTCTTGGGACTCCTAAGCATAGATGTGGGTTGAAATGTTAAACGCTTCATTTTTATTTATTTAAACTTTTTATTTTATTTTATTATTTATTTTGAGACAGAGAGAGAGTGAGAGGGAGGGAGGGAGAGAATAAGTGCGGGAGGGCCAGAGAGAGGGAGAGAGAGAATCCTGACTTGGGGTTCAAACTCATGCACTGAGATCATGACCTGAGCTGAAGTCAAGATTTGGACCCTTAACGGACTGAGCCACCCAGGTGCCCTGGAACGTTAAACTCTCGGCTGCTTTTTAGTTTGCACGTTCTGTCACCCTGGCTTTACAAACATGAGGTGTTCGTGTGCTTCTTTACTTTTCTCTAAATTAAATCCCTGTGACTCAGACTTCATTCTTCTTTGCTGTTCTCAGGAACCACAAGCCACCCTGACCTTTGAGGCTGTTGGTGCCATTAACCTAGGTGTTGCCAAGTCTTCTGGTTAGTTCTCAGCCTTCATCTTACGAGACCTCTTGACAGCATTTAACATAGTAGTTCAAGAAAAGAGGAGCGCTTAGTTTTCTTCCTTGGGCTTCCAGAACCCCTCACTCTTCTGGTTTTGCCTACCTTGTCAGATCTGTTTTCTGTCTTGTTTGTAGGACTTTAGGTGCCCCAGGCCCCCGTCCAGGTCCCCCTGTTCTGTGTCCCTGCTCTGAAGGACCTCAGCCAGTGATGCGTTGACCCCAGCCTCACCTTTGCCAGCCTCCAGGGTCAGGGATGTTTTTTTAAGCGCTGGCAGGGCTGACGGGGCCCTGCAGGCCCGGGGCGGGGCGGCTCCCGCTGACCTCTGAGCGCGCTCCTGTGGCTGGCCGCCCACCTGCCCTGTGGCGGCTGGCTGCGGCCGCAGAAGGCGCCCCTCGGAGGCTGCCACAGGGCTGTGCTGGGCCCACGCCTGCCCCTCAGCCGGCTGTCCCATGGCCGCCGCCGCCTCTGCCCAGGAGCCTGAGTGTCCGCTAGCAGGGGAGGGGCTGGGGGGGGGGGAGGGAGACAGAAGATCCGAAGTGGGCTCCCTACTGACAGCAGAGAGTCTGGTGTGGGGCTTGAACCACGAACTGTGAGATCATGACCTGAGTGGAATGAAGTTGCATGCTTAACCCTAGGCCACCCAGGTGCTCTATTTCCTTTTATTAAAAAAACATTTTTTTTAAATATTAGGACACACAGCTGGGGAAAGGGGTGGGGGAGGGGGAGAGGGAGAGGGAGAGAATCTTAAGCAGGCTCCACGCTCAGCACAGAGCCTAATGTGAGGCTCAATCCCACAGCCTTGACATCATGACCTGAGCTGAAATCTAGAGGCCGTCACTCAATGACTGAGCCACCCAGGCACCTCTGGGCATTCTTCTTTAAAGAATAACTTTCTTTCCTCCGTTGTGTCCCTCACTTTTTGCTTTAGAGTGCAAATTATACCAAATTTACCCAATTGGAGGCTTTTAAGCAAGATTCTATTTTTTTAAAACTTTTATCATTTTTACTTTTAAAATTTATTTATTTAAATTCAGGTTAGTTAACGTACTGTGTAGTATTGTTTTCAGGAGTAGAATTTAGTGATTCATCACATACATCACCCAGTGCTTATCACAAGTGTCCTCCTTAATGCCCATCCCCCATTTAGCCCGTCCCCTACTTCCCTCCCTCCCGCAGCCCTCAGTGTGTTCTTTCTGTATTTGAGTCTCTTATGGTTTGCTTTCCTGTCTGTTTTTATATTATTTTCCTTCCCTTCCTCTATGTTCATCTGTTGTGTTTCTTAAATTTCATGTGAGTGAAATCATATATTTTTCTTTCTCTGAGTTATTAGCATAATACACTCGAGTCCATTCACTTTGTTGCAAATGGCAAGATTTCATTCTTTCTGATTGCTGATTAATATTCCATTGTGTATACACACCCCTTCTTTATCCATTCATCAGTCGATGGACATTTGGACTTTTTTCAGACTTTGGCTATTGTCGATAGCGCTGCTATAAACATTGGGGTGCATGTGTCCCTTCAAATCAGCATTTTTGTGTTCTTGGGATAGATATCTAGTAATGCAATTGCTATTTCTTTTTGACATTAGTGTTTGAGTGTCTTCTTGTTTTGCAGGAAAACAAAATTGTAAGAAACTGTTTTGTACAGTTCTTGGCAAATGAGTGTGAAAACCTAGATGAAGTGGTTCCTAGGAAAACATAATTTGCCAGACTTTCCTCCAGTAAAGATAGCACGCTGGTTATTTGTTGCTGCATGACAGATACCCTCGAGTTTAGCAGCTTAACACAGCAGAGATTAATGATCTCACTGTGTCTGTGGTTAGGGCCCTAGCCTGGGACCTCGGGGTTGGGGTTTCCTGAACAAGGTCACGGTCAGGATGCCAGATGGGCGGCAGCTGCCTCAGAGTTCAGTTGGGACAGGACCTTCTTCCAGGCTCTCCGTCCCTCTGGGTTACCTCATGCACCCTGCCCCCACCGCCTCACCCTGCAGTTGCTCCCTCCTTCTCTGGAGCTCCTCCTCTCCGTTACTCAGCCTGGTAACAAAGTTAGGTTGCTTATCTTCTCCACTGATTGTCAGCGCTGTATTCATGGGATTAAGCAATGCAGTTAGACAAGAGAACTATTAGAGGCAAAAGAATTAGAAAATAAATAGTAAACAGTAACACTGTTTGCAAGTGAGATGACTGGAAACCCCAAGAGGGTCAGCGCTAAAATGCAGTTGGTGAGATCATTCAGTCAAGGGACTAGATGTAAAATTGACACATAAACATCAGTAGCCTTCAAATATACAGAACAGCAACTCCCTTGACAACACCATCACAAAGGATAAAATACTCGGACGTGAGCTTGATAATGTACAACATTTCTATAAGGAAAACTGTAAAACACTCCCAAAACAGAAGCCCCGAACCGAGGAAGACACTTCTTGTTCTTGGACATCATAAAGCTGTTAGGTCTCCCAAGTCAATATAAAAATCTACTTTTTTCCTTGTAAAAATAACAAGGAATCATTCTTTTTTCTACTCTTTCTCACATCTGTCATTATGCTATCAGAAAGTCCCATTGGTTGTTCCCACAGGACAACAAGCTCAGTTCTGCCACCACTGTCCTTGTAAAGGTGTCACTACCTAGATCCAAGTCACCACTGTGCCTTTCTTGGATTATAGCAGTCACCCCTTCATTGGTCTTCCTAGTTTTTCTGCCTCCATGCTGTACCCACCCTATCTATTCTTTGCCCCAAAGCTAGACTGATCCTTTGAACATTAGATTGTGGTGGAGCTGTTCAGTATCTTGACTATAGTGGTAGATAGGTGAACCTGAACAGTGACAAAATTGTGTAGGATGTAATGCAGTGGCTTCCATGTGAATACAAGTAAAGGTGAGGAAATCTGAGTAACATTGGTGGGTTATGTCAGTGCCAGCTCCCTGTCCTGGTTGTGATATTATGCTGTAGGTTTAGAAAGTGTTACAATGGGGCAGAGTGAACATGAGTGGGTTGAATAGTATCCTCCCAAATTCATGTTCATCTGGAACCCCAGAATGTGACCTTATTTGGATACAGGGTCATTGCCAGTATAATTTATTAAGGATCTCAGGATGAAATCATCCTGGATTTAGAGCGAACCCTATGTCCAATCACTGATGTTCTCTTAAGAGGAGGACAGACACAGGTACAAAAGAAGCTTGCTGTGCGCGCAGGCAAAGTTTGGAGCAGCACATCTGTGAGCCAAGGAAACCACGGATTGCCATAGCCACCAGAAGGTAGAAGGAGCAAGGATGAGCAAGGATGGATTCTTTCCTGGAGGCTTCAGAGGGAGCATGGCCCTGCCATCATCTTGATGTTGGACTTATGACCTCCAGAACTGTGAAAAGATAAAAGCAAGTTTATTTTATCTTAAGCCACCCAGTTTGTAGTACTTTGTTACAGCAACTCTGGGAAACTCATACACTGGGCAAAGTGTACAAGGTGACCTGTCCTTTCTCATGCTTCATGTGACTCTCCAGTTATCTCAGTTGGAGATAACCATTTGAGGCGCTGCCAGAATGTTTGCCACAGTGACTGCTGATATATCCCCATCAGCAGCCTGGGAGGGTTCTGATTTTCTACAGCAGCATCAACACCTGCTATGGTCCGTCTTTTTTTATAGGTTTATTTATTTATTTATTTTGGAAGAGAAAGAGACAGAGCAGGGGAGGGGCAGAGGCAGAATCCCAAGCAGGCTCTGCATGTTCATGTAGAGCCCGATGTAGCCCTCGATCCCACAAACCCTGAGATCATGACCTGAGCCAAAATCAAGAGTTGAACAGTCAGCTGACTGAGTCACCCAGGCTCCCCCTTTGATCCATTTTAAATTAATTTTTGTTTGTAAATTAATTTTGTATGACTCATTTTAAATTGATTTTGTAGGCAGAGGTTCAAATTCATTGTTTTGCATGTGGGTATCCAGCTGTTCCAGCACCATTTGTAGAAAAGACTGTTTTTTCACCATGGAATGTTCTTGGTGTCATTGTTGAAAATCCATTAACCATTGACTTATGGGTTCATTCCTGGACTCTTAATTATGTTATGGTGATCACACGTCTGTCTTTATGCTAATACCACACTCCGATTTACTGTAGCTTTGTAGTAAGTTTTGTAATGAGGATGTGTGAGTTCTCCAACTTTGTTCTGTTTCTTTTTCTTTTTTTAATGTTTATTTATTTTTGGGAGAGATAGAGACAGAGTATGAATGGGGGAGGGGAGGGAAGAGAGGGAGACACAGAAACTGAAGCAGGCTCCAGGCTCAGAGCTGTCTGCACAGAGCTCCACACTGGGCTCGAACTCACCAACTGTGAGATCATGACCTGAGCTGAAGTTGGAAGCTTTAACTGACTGAGCCACCCAGGTGCCCCCAACTTTGTTCTTTCCCAAGATTATTTTGGCTGTTCTGGGACTCTTAAGGTTCCATTTGAGTTTCATGGTTGCCTGTCACTTTCTACAAAGAAGTCATCTGAGACTCTGATAGGGATTGTGCTGAGTTTTCTTTTAAATATAGTGATTCCTGTTTAGTATACAACATATATAAAGAACTTATAAAAAACTCAACACCCGAAAAAAGCAAATAATCCAATTAAAAGTGGGCAGAAGACATGAATAGACATTTTCCCAAAGAAGACCTACAGATGGTCAGCAGACCCTGTAAAGATGCTCAGAGTCCCTGGCTGGCTCAGTTTGTACAGCATGCACCTCTTGGTCTCAGGGTTGTGAGTTTGAGTTCCACACTGGGTGTAAAGATTACTTAAACTTAAAAAAGATGCTTGACATCAATCACTCATCATCTGGGAAATACAAATCAAAACTACCCTGAGACACCTGTCAGAATGGCTAAACTCAGCAACACCAGAAACCCCAGGTGCTGGCGAGGCTGTGGAGAAAGGGGAGCCCTCCTGTGTTGCTGGTAGGAACACAAACTGGTGCAGCCACTCTGGGGACAGTATGGAGGTTCCTCAGAAAGTTAAAAATAGAACTACCCTATGATCTAGCAAATATCTGCTAGATATTTACCCAAAGAATACAAAAATACTAAGTTGAAGGGAGACATTTGCCCCGATGTTTATAACATTATCTGCAATAGCCAAACTTCGGAAACAGCGCACTGTCCATTGACTGGTAAATGGACAAAGAAAATAGGGTGTATATGTATACAGTGAAATGTTACTCATCCATAAAAAAGAATGAAATCTTGTCATCTGCAGTGACATGGATGGAGCTAGAGTGTATTATGCTAAATGAAATAAGAGAAGGTCAAACACCATATGATTGTACTCATGTGGAATTTAAAAAACAAAACAGATGAGCAAGGGGGCAAAAAAAAAAGAAACAAACCAAGAAACAGGCTGTTAACTCTAGAGTACAAAGTGATGGTTATCAGAGGAGGTGTGGGAGGGGGATGGGTTAAATAGGCGAAGAGGATTAGAGAGTGCACGTGTGCTGAGCACTGGGTGATACGCAAGTGTTCAATCACTCTGTTGCACACCAGAGTCCAACATTATACTGTATGTTAACTGACTGGAATTAAAATAAAAACTAAAAAATATATCTATAGTGGTCCCTGAGTGGGGTCATCCATATACCTAATGCCAGGAAACATGAGCAAATATTTGTCGACATCCAAATTGAGTCGCAGACTAACATATTATAGGGTCCTGATGGCAGGGGCCAGATTGAAGAGTGTGGACAGGGAGGCAGCACAGACCTGAAGACTTGTGTGAAGGCTGGGCCTACCCATGGCCAAAAACACGTGTTACTGGATGGACAGACACGGGGAGATGTCTTTGTATTTGGAAGGTGTAGGCAGTGTGCACGTGAGGCAGTCTGCAGGGTGGTCAGAGTCCAGGCTGGGTGGTGGCGTGTGTCTGAGCTGGATGGTGATGATGGTACGAGGTGTGAATGGGGTTTGGGGACAGAGGCAGGTGTCAAGAATCCTTGGCGTGAGGGGATGCAGCAGGGAGGAACCCACAGTTGATTGTTTTAGAACACCCAGCTTAGCCGGTGGTGACTGGCCCCAAAGACCAAAAGCTGTTTGACCCACAGGCCCAGGCACCTTATCTTTGGGACTTTAGCTGAAGGAGAGGATAGTGCTCTGCATATATTAGGTGCTCACTGAATACCACTGGACAATGAATGAATTCATAGTAATGATCACTTATGAAGAGATTAACTGTTTTCCAATGTAAGGAGGAATTTAAAAATCATGGATGATCAGTGATAGAAAAATGCTTAAATACTTATGATATGTCAACCTGATGACATATCATACTACTATTAGTGGGATAATTGTGAAGACTATGGAGGTATATGATGGAATGTTTAAGGGAAAATTATTGGTGTGGCTTACGATCATGTAAAATGTGTACATCTGAGGGAGAAGCTGGAAGGAAAAGAAAACTTTGAGTTAAGGTAGTGATATTTGTTTCAAAATTCCCTTTGACTGTTACCTTCCTGATAAAGACTACTGGTGTGATTGCCTTGGAACCGGGCCGGGCCCAGGGTACGGGCTGGAACTACCCCCAGCAGGGTGGAGAGGGCAGAGGGTTGTGGACGGGTCCCTTATGTTTTGTTCTCCTCCCTGTTTTTATATTATTTTTGCTTCCTTTCCTTCATGTTCATCTGTTTTGTATCTGCAATTCCACATAGGAGTGAAGTCATATGATAACTTATCTTTCTCTGACTGACTCATTTAGCTTAGCCTAATATCCTCTAGTTCAATCCACATAGCTGCAAATGGCAAGCTTTCGTTCTTTTTGTTCGCTGAGTAATACTGCATTGGGCGTGTTTGTGTGTGTGTGTGTACATACACACCACATCTTCTTTATCCATTCATCCATTGATAGACATTTGGGCTCTTTCCATACTTTGGCTTTTGTCGATAGCGCTGCTATAAACATTGGGGTGCATGTGCCCCTTTGAACAGCACACCTGTATCCCTTGGATAAATACCTAGTAGTGCAGTTGCGGGGTCGTAGGGGAGTTCTTTTTTTAATTTTTTGAGGAACCTCCATACTGCTTTCCAGAGTGGCTGTCCCAGTTTGCATTCCCACCAGCAGGACAAAAGAGATCCCCTTTCTCTGCATCCTCGCCAGCATCTGTTCTTGTCTGAGTCGTTACTGTTAGCCATCCTGACAGGTGTTAGGTGATATCTCAGTGTGGTTTTAATTTGTACTTCCCAGATGATGAGCGATGTTGAGCATTTTTTCATGTGTTTGTTCACCATCTGGATGTCTTTGGAGAAGTGTCCATTCATGTCTTTTGCCCATTTTTTCACTGGATTATTTGTTTTTTGGGTGTTGAGTTTAATAGGTTCTTTATAGATTTTGGATACTAACCCTTTATTTGATATGTCATTTGCAAATATCTTCTCCCAACTCTGTGGGTTGCCTTTTTAGTTTTGGTGATTGTTTCCTTCCCTGTGCAGAAGCTTTTAATCTTGATGAGGTCCCAGTAGTTCATTTTTGCTTTTGTTTCCCTTGCCTCTGGAGACGAGTTGAGTAAGAAGTTGCTGCGGCCGAGGTCAGAGGTGTTTGCCTGCTTTCTCCTTAAGGATTTTGATGGCTTCCGGTTTTATGTTAAGGTCTTGTATCCATTTTGAGTTTATTTTTGTGTAAGGTGTAAGAATGGGTCCAGGTTCGTTTTTCTGTATCTCGCTGTCCAGTTTTCCCAACACCATTTGCTGAAGAGACTTGTCTTTATTCCATTGGCTATTCTTTACTGCTTTGTCCAAGATGAGTTGGCCGTATGTTTGTGGGCCCGCTTCTGGGTTCTCTGTTCTCTTCCATTGATCTGAGTGTTCTTGTGCCAGTACCACCCTGTCTTGATGATGACAGCTTTGAATATGTCTTGAAGTCCAGAATTGTGACGCCTCCTGCTTTGGGGTTTTTTTTTTTTTTTTTTTTTTTTCCCCTTTTCAAGATTGCGTTGGCCATTCAGGGTCTTTTCTGGTTCCATACAAATTTTAGGATTGTTTGTTCTAGCTCTGTGAAAAATGCTTTTGTTATTTTGATAGGGATTGCACTGCATATGTAGATTGCTTTGAGTAGTAACGACATTTTAACAATATTTGTTTTTCCAATCCAGGAGCAGGGAATATTTTTCCTTTTTATTTGGTGTCTTCTTCAGTTTCTTTCATAAGCTTTCTAAAGTTTTCAGTCAGTGTATAGACTTTTCACCTCTTTGGTTATGTTTATTCCTAAGTATTTTATGGTTTTTGGTGCAATTTTTGTTATGTTTTTTAAGGGGTTTGATGTCCTCCCCCGTCTATCCCCTTCACTTAAGAATGTGCACTTGAGGGCAGCACATCCTGAGTCTCCCTGTGCACTGTGGCTTCAGTGCCTGCCCTTCTAGACTATTCTGCACCTTTATGCCCCAGTGTAGGTGCCCATTGTGAATGTTACATGCAGTACACACATTTTAAGTAGCTTTCTTCCATAGCGCTTTCTGTTTTCCACAGATTGTTACAATTTACTTTTCTACCATAAGGTTCTGCCCAATACAAGATAGAAGCCACTCCTAACTGTGCTTTACAGTACTTACAAATTGTAACATCGCATTATTTTCTTTAAAAATGAGGCATAAGAAATTTTTATTTATTTTTATTTTTTAATGTTTATTTTTGAGAAAAAAAGAGAGCGCAAGTGGATGAGAGGCGGAGAGAGGGGTCAGAGGGTCCTAACCAGGCTCTGTGCTGATAGCAGACAGGCCGATGTGGGGCTGAAACTCAAAAACCGTGAGGTCATGACCTGAGCCAAAGCCAGACACTTAACCGACTAATCCACCCAGGGGCCCCCATAGTTTAGTTTTTGATGTTCAATTCTTTATTTCTTCTGGAGTTGGCTTTTTCTTGTACTTAAAAAAAATTTTTTTTAAATAAATGTCTGTTGGGATTCCATCTCCTCTCTTTTCATGTCCTGCATCATTTCTTCCTAGCTTCAGGTGTTGAACAGCTCTTCCTTTCTCCATGAATCTGATGCCCCACGTCCCAGAATTCACACGTGCATGAATTTCTTTCTGGACTTATGCCTCTGGCCAGCTTGCCAGCAGCAGTACGCTGTTCAGTTACCTTGTTTCATCTTAAATCCTGGAACTTAGTAGGTCAAGTCATCCTCCATGCTTCTCTACTTCAAAAGCATTCTAGGTAATTTTGACCCTTTATTCTTGAAAAAAAATTTTTTTTAATGTTTATTTATTTTGAGAGGGAGAGAGTGGGTGAGCAGGGGAGGGGCAGAGAGAGAGGGAAACACAGAATCTGAAGCAGACTCCAGGCTCTGCACTGTCCACACAGAGCCCAACGTGAGGCTCGACCTCACAGACTGTGAGGTCATGACCTGAGCTGAAGTCAGGCACTTAACAGACTGAGCCACCCAGGTGCCCTGACCCTTTATTCTTTAAAATAGACTTTAGAATCCTCAAATTTCATGAAAAATGCTATTGGGATATTAATTGGAATTGCATTGAATCTGTTGATCAATTTGATGAGAACGGACATTTTCCCAACATTATGCCTTCCTGTTCGTGAATACAGTACCTGTCTCGTTTTTCATTTAGGGTAAAAAAATTTTTAATGTTTATTTATTAATTTATTTATTTTAATGTCTTGTTTATTTTTGATACAGGAGAGACAGAGCATGAGAGGGGGAGGGGCAGAGAGAGGAGGAGACACAGAACCGGAAACAGGCTCCAGGCTCTGAGCTAGCTGTCAGCACAGAGCCCGACGCAGGGCTCGAACCCACGAACATGAGATCTGACCTGAGCCGAAGTCGGAGTTTTAACCGACTGAGCCACCCAGGCGCCCCTGTTTATTTAGTTTTCTAATAAAAAGTTTCAGTGAAATTTATTTTTCCTGTAGAGATTCTGCCCATCTTTTGCCCATGTTTATTCCTAGCTGACTGATGATTCTCCGATGCCATCATTAAGTGATATTCTCTCTGTAATTACCATGTCTAAAATTGTTCACTGGTGTGCATAGCAGGGCAGCTTTAACCTTACCTACAGTCACATTTCTAAGCTCTGCTGTCGGTCCTAGTAATTTATAGGTCATGTGATCTGCAAGTAATAACAGTTTTATTTCTTCTTTTCTGATCCTCATACTGCAGATTTCTTGTCTAATTGCACCAGTTAGTTTTGAATGGAAGCAGTGTTGGTGGATGCCCTTGTTCTTGGTTTTGTTTATGTCTTCATTTTTGAAAGCCTATTTACTTATTTAGAGGGTGTGCCTGTACACAGGCAGGGGACGAGCAGACAGAGCGATCCTGAGCGGGCTCTGCACTGTCAGCGTGCAGCCTGATGTGGGGCTTGAATTCAGAAACCGTAGATTATGACCTGACCTGAAACCAAGAGTCAGATGCTTAACCCAGGCTCCTCTTGTTTATTTTTATTATTATTCCTTTTTTAAAAAAATTTTTTAAGTTCGTTCATGTACTGAGAAAGGGAGAGAGCATGAGAGCAGGAGGGGCAGAGATTGAGAGGGAGAGAGAGAATCCCAAGCAGGCCCCACGCTGCTAGCACAGAGCCTGATGTGGGGCTTGGGGGCTCATGAACTGCGAGACCATGAACTGCAAGAATCAGACTGAGCCACCCAGGCGCCCTTTATGTTGATTATTTTATGAGCTTTCCCAGTTCCGGTTTCCAGGTGATTTCAGACTTACAAATGTTGCAGAAATAATACACAGAAGTTCCATATGCCCTTCACTCATTCCCCAAGTGTTACCATTTGAGCACATTTGCTCACTCAGTCTCTATATCTATTCCCCTGTCTAGTTTTTATTTGCTTTCCAGGGTCATTCTTGATTTTGTAGGAAATGCATTCACAGTGTCTTTTGGGTTCCTTGACCCAGTTCCACTGTGGGGAGGAATAGTCCCACACACAGTACCAAGCACTTCTCTGATACCGGTAGAGTGTTCAGTGTCCATGAATTCAACTCAATTCTGACATTACTTGGAAAAAGCATCTGGTTCCACAGGTTAAATGTTGAGTCCTACAAGACTGCTTCTCGTCCCATTTAAGATGCCAGTCTCAAATCCAGGTGGTCGCCTCTGTTACTGACCAGCTGGCTACAGATTGGAGGTTCCAGTGACCTTAGGTTTGATTAATTTGCTAGAATGGCTCATAGAACTCAGACACATCTCACTAGATTCCTGGTTTATTATAAAAAGATAAAAGTCAGGAACAGCCAAATGAAAGAGATGCCCAGGGCAAGGTGGGTGGAAGGGTGGGTAGCTTCCTTGCCCTCACCAGGTATGCTGCTTTTCCTGAAAATCTCCATGTGTTCACCAGCCTGGAGGCTCAGAACCCTGCCCTTGAGGGTTTTTATGGAGGCTTCCTTACATAGCCATTGATTAAACTCATTGGCTGGCCATCGATTCAGTATCCAGCCCCTCATTAACATAACAAAAGACACCTGCATCACTCTCTATGCTTAGGAAATTCCAGAAGTTTCCGGGACTGTGAGCCAGAAATGAGGAAGAAGATCAAATATATATTTCCTGTAATACATTACAATATCACAGCATGATGTTTACTTTATTAGTTTTTTAGTACTTTATCAGAATAAAGAAAATTCTATTCCTAATTTACTGAGTTTTTAAAATCATACACGGGTATTGAATTTTCCCAAATACTTTTTCACCATTAAAAAAATCTGTTAAACTGGTAAATTACATTTGTGAATTTTATGAAGTTAAATAACACTTGTAAACCTGGGATACATCCAGTAATGCCTGATAGTGTTTTCTGTGCTTTTGGGTTTAAGTTGCTGATGTATTGCTTAGAAGTTTTCATTTATATTTATAATAGAAATTACCATTTTATTGTCTCTTTCCTTCTCCTTTTGGATTCATTTTCTTGTTCATTTATACCTTCTTTAGACGGATTTCTTGTTAATCCATTGAAAAAGGTATTGGGGACCTTTTTCATGAAGCTGCAGCCTACAGGTTCTGTTTTGATAGTTGCTTTGGGTGTGCAGAGGTAGGGGTGATGGCCTGGGGAGACCTTGTGGCTGGTTGATCAGAGAGTCTCCCTAGTTTTGCTGTGGCTGGTGGGGTGATGGGTGCTTATTTCATGGTAACAGAACTGAGCAGGTGGGAAAGCAGGGCCCAGCAGGGCCGCACTGTAGGGCTGGGCGCATCCAAACTCTGAGCAAACTTGTGGCCCAAAGAAAAGAGAAATGAATAGTAAGAAAAGGTGCACGTTGCAGGGTAACTTTCTGCCTCCCTTTCTGCTCTTAATCTTGGTTAAAAAGGTCACATGCTATTAATTTCTTATAATCCCTTCCCAAAAGACGTCTGTGCGCATGCCAGAGTCTCTGTTCTCACAGGGATCTCATAGACACGCTCTTCTGTCCTTTTCCTTGTGTTTGTCTCCATGGTTTCCCCCCAGTAGCTCCTCAACTTTTTCTTACATTTTTCAGGAGCATTTAAGTATTTCCTTGTGAGCCTGTAACAATTTCTGTATCTAGTTGGTGGATATTTATTTATTTTAATATTATTTTTAAAGTTTATTTATTTATTTTGAGAGAGAGAGAGAGCAAGAGTGAGTAGGGGAGGGGCAGAGAGAACGGGAGAGAGAGAAATCCCAAGCAGGCTCTGTGCTGACAGTGCAGAGGGTGATGTGGGGCTTGAACCCACGAACCGTGAGATCATGACCTGAACCGAAACCAAGAGTGGGATGCTTAACCAGCTGAGCCACCCAGGCACCCCTGGTTGGTGGATATTTAGATGGTCCAATCTAGAAAGAAGGCTGAGTGAATGTCCTACTTAGGTCTGATTTGGAGTCCTTTTGCAAGGGTATCTTAAGGTAAACTAAAAAATACGGTTGCTTTGCCAAGGGCTTTGAATGGGTTAAAATTTTATAAATGTTTCCAAGCTGCCCCCAAAACAGTTTCATTAATTTTATTTTATTTTATTTTTTTCACATATGCAAAAGCAAAGGGCTTTATTATTATTATGGGCTTATAAGTTTGAGCTCACTTCAACACAGTGGATCCATGTGGAGAGCCCCGAAATGGCGCGGTAGGGCTTTTATGAGTTTTTGGGAGGGGGGAGTTACAGGAAATTGTGACACAGGTAAAGGGGTCCAATCATTACCATACGATACCATTGACAGCAGGTTTAACCATTCATTGATACTTTTGGTGGGAGCCAATCACAACATTTCGAGTATTGGCCAATCACAGGGTGGGCCCAGGACCCTCATGTAGGGCGCAACTAGTCTTAAGCAATAGGTGATTATATTATAGCCTCCATCTTTAGGCCCGCCCTTAGAAATGTTAAAGATGTTAGCTGGTCTTTCCTGATTGGGTGTTATAAGGATGGTCCCTCCTTCCTTGGGCAATGTGTGCCCTTCTATTGTCTGATGATTCTGAGAAGCCCTAGGTCTCCAAGGTCAGAGGGGAAACTTGAATCAGACCTGAGTCCTTACATTCCCCGCTCTGCCTGCTCTGTCTTATAACTGACCCAATCCTGGGGCAGCTTTGTTACCATTGTTCTGGTTTAAGGCTACATGCTCTTAAGACCATTAACTGAATACCATTTACATGCTGTTTGACAAATGCTATGATCTTATTAATGATACAAGAGCCAAATGTTAAAGGGCAGAAAGAAGGAGAACTACCCAATTTCCGCCAGTCTCCATGGTTAATTTGGTAAGGGTCTCTTTTAGGGTTTCTAATATCTGGCGCTGCCTGGTTTATAAAAGGAAGAACGACAGCCAATTTGTTATCTCATTTGTCAGGATCTTGGGTGTATAAGTGCAGTACACCTCCATGGTTTTCTACATTACTAACCTTAGCCAAATTGGTGGGCCGTCTAGCGGCCACTTGAGGACCCCCCCCCCCCATTAGAGTCTGGCGGTAGAGGCGTAGGCTCCCCTTACGTTTTGCCATGTTGAACTCCCATGCCCAGATCAGAGGCAATTAATACCAACAGAACATCCTATCAGGAACTTTTGCTGTTTCCCCAGCTTTCTGGGGCAACATTTGCCAGTCTGATGGCAAAGATATAGGACAGTTGATTTTATTGGACCGGTGATTCCTCAGGCTTCTGCCGTGCTAGACCAGCCAGCTTCTGGGGTGTGGCTGGAGCAGGGCTGGAGATCCCTGGAGTTCGTCTTTTTGAGGATCAGTTTAAGCTGATGGACTGGATCTGGATCACCTCACCAGGTTGAGGGTTCTTCAGAGCTGGCCTACTTAACTCCAGAGTGATTCCTGAAACTTTAATAGGGACTGAACTTTTTGTTTAGTTGCATATCTGTGAAGTCCCCCTTAAAGTCTTTTGAAAAGGTGTGACCGCCATTTTAAATATCATCCTCAGAGACTAACAAGCCTGAGATCCAGCAACAAATATTCAAAGACACTCAGAACTAGAGTTACATTTACAGTAGTGCATTGCTGAAACATAGGTTTTCTCTCTAAAAAAAACCTCCATTATCAGAGATAGCCAAATCGAGACTAATGCATTGGTGGAACAAGTCCAGTCTTAACAACCCTGGCCTAAGTATTTACATAGGCTCAGCAAGAATAAAGATTGTTCATGAGGACTTTATAAGGCTTGCTTTGCTGGGTCCTTTTATAAGGAATCTCCAGGTTGAACTTTTAGTAGCCTCTCTGGGCCAGAAGCCAAGCCAAAGCAGCACTTTCCATTAGACAGGCCTGCAATACCTGTTAAATTGGGCAAACTCCTCTTCCCGAGGCTCCCAGCATATGCTCAAGTTCCTGCCCCCGCCAGGAAGCGACCTTCTTTACTCACCTGGGGAGGCTGCTGGGAACTCTGTGAGCAAGGTGTCCAGCCAACATTTCCACGAGGCTTTATGGCTCCGTGTTCCGTGAAGTCAACCTTAGTTCCTTAAAGCTGTCAGGTCATGTCTGAGCCTATGCATGGCTCTCAGATAGGACATTCCAGTCAAAGCCTTGGTCAAACAACCAGTATTTCCAGTGGTGTCCTCCTATAAGACGAACAGATTCTTATTGAACTTATGCAAACAATTGTAATTGCCATGAAAGAATACTCGCTGAGTTTTTGAATTGCAGACGGTTTAAGTAGAGAGAAAAGATTAAATGCTCTAGACAAACACTTTATGACATTTCTGAACACCATAGATTTCTTAAGAGAAAGTTTCTTAATCTGGATAAGCAGACATTAAAGGACCAGCAATGTTTTTAACAAGAGTTACAAAACTATAATCTCCCATGTTTCTAATTTTTGTTCAGCTTCAATGCAGCTTGTAGCTCTGGAAGTTTCTACCCATTTTAGTATTAATCTTAAAGGATGTCAGTACTGCATTTGTCCCAAAACTTCGTATTACAACTTCCCTCAAAGAAGAAACACGTTCTGTGACAAGATCTAAAGATCTGAGGAGAGTTCTTTTTTCTGCCTTTACTTGTGTTCCCTCTGCACGGCCCCTGCTGTTGTACGCTCTTTCTGCGATCTCTGCCAGATCTCGGAGACTCTCTTCTCCGAGGCGCTCGACTTTGTGGAGCTTTCTCTAAATGTCGGGCGCAGCCTGGTTAATGAAAGCCATCGCCATGGTTGACTTATGATCTGCGTGCTCTGGACCGAAAGGGGTGAACTGCCCAAAGGCTTCCATCACCCGCTCTAGAAAAGCGGCGGGACTTTCATCTGCCTCCTGCCTTATGTCATACACCCTGGTCAGACTGGTGGGCCTCCTAGCGGCCGCTTTGACACCTGCCAGTAGGGCCTGGCGATAGACCTTGAGGTGCTCCTCACCTTCTCCTGGGTTATAATCCCAATTGGGGTGGAAATCCGGCATCGATGTCAGCGGGGTTCATGGTGGGGACCCCTGTCGGGCCAGGAACGAGCTTTCGTGCTTCCACCAGGATCCATTCTCGCTCCTCAGTTGTAAACAGAACCTGCAGCAATTGCTGACAGTCATCCCAAGTGGGTTGGTGAGTAAAGAGTACAGTTTCTAACAACCCAGTGAGGCCTTTGGGGTTCTCTGAGAAGGGGGAGGTTTGAGACCTCCAATTGTAAAGGTCAGAAGAGGCAAAAGGCCAATAATGATGAGGCTGGTTTCCTGCCTCGTCTATAGGTTCCGTGGCTCGCCAGGGGAGCATCGTGGAGTCTGCTTCTGGGGTGGTGCCCCTTCGGCCACGGGTCCCCTAGGCTGGGCCCCTTTAAACAGAAGGGGATGGAGCAGAGGAGGCTGGCTGTGGTGGCAATGGCACATTAGGAGCAGGGTCAGAAGGAACTGGGGGGGGTCGGTAAGGTGGAGGGGGAAAGAGGAGATCCTCATCCGCTCCTTCCTGCAAAACCGAGTAGAGGGGGGTGCTGAGGGCGAGGTCATGGTTCGTCTCGGCTTTTCTTCTTCTGGGGTTCGAGCCACCAGAACCTGAGAAGATACTGGAGGGAGAAAGGGTTTAACCCAAACGGGTGGGTTAGTGACCAGGTCCTTCCAGACAACAATGTATGGGATCTGACCCGGATGGCCCCCCATACGTTGGAAAACTCTTTCTTCTATTGCTTCTACGATCGGAAGGTGGAAAGTACCCTCAGGGGGCCATCCTGACTTGAAAG
>NC_043712.1:310611-340587 GCF_006229205.1 Suricata suricatta | reverse complement strand
GGGGGGGGGGGGATTTCCCAGCCAGTGCACCATTTGTTATCCCAAGAATTCGGTATCTTCCCCCAAACCAGAAACCACTGGGGAGACCGAGTCACGCATGCAGAAGCAAAGGGCTTTATTATTATTACGGGCTTATAAGCTCGGGCTCACAGACCTCACCAGCGCAGTGGATCCGTGCGGAGGGCCTAGTTTTATTTTATCATACCAACAGTATACGAGAATTGCCTGTCTATCCGTACTCATTTTGTCAGAGTTTAAGAGTTTTTGCCTGTCTGATAGGTGAAAATGGTATCTTCGTTGCTTTAAATGCATTTTCTTAGTAATGAGTGAGTAGTTCTGTCTGTTTTCATTAATGTTTCTTTAGGCAGCCTGGCTTTTCTTTCCTTTGTAAGTCTGGGGAGTGGGAGCTGAGGGTGGGGAAGGATTGTCGGCTGTTCTTCATGAGCTTTGGGTAGATGCGTAGGGACTGTGGCTCCGTTGACAGTGTATGTTCTACAGCCGAACTTCCAGTCTGTGCCTGAGTTTGCTCTCTTTGTTGTTTGCTCTTGGCTGAGTGGAATTCAGATACTTCATGAAGAATGACCTTTATTTTTCTGGCTGGGCTTTGACTTGACCCCCTCCCTATGATGGATCTGGGTTGGGTTCAGCCACAGCCTGGAGCCCCCAGTCAATACCAGCATCCAACCAAAAATGCATCAGCTGGGTAGGGAATTTACAGAAGAGCATTTATATAGGAAGGTTAGTATTATTTGTTTTCATATAACCTCAAAAAATAGGAATTAATATTTGTGGTTTTGTTTTGAAGTTTCCTTGAAATCTGAACACACTGCTTTTAAAATATTGCCTCTTGTGGAAAAGGGGCTTCAAGTATTTAGTTTTGTATTAAGAGCCACAACTTGGACCTGATCAGAGGGCCCGCACAGCGCTGGAAGGGTCTCTTCCTCTAAAGAGGAAGTTCCACAGTGGAGCGTGGGGGACACGTGGGCGGAGGCCCGCTGCTCTCACGCTTGGTGGGGGGCCCTGAGACCCGCCCCAAGGCGTGCTTGTGCTGGGAGGGCTGGAGCACTTGGACCAGGGGTCTGAAGTGCATGGCAAGCTTTAGGTTTGCATCGCTGTGATTCAGTCACTGGGCACTTGGCTCTAAAAGTCATCTCTAAGGTGAGTTCCTTATGGCAGGGCTGGTAAAATGACCCTTGTTCCCTTAGACTTGACCTCAGAGTCCTATCCTAGGGTTTGTTAGTATTTTTGTACACAAAGCTGATCCCAAGACACCCTAAGAATGATTTTTCTTTTGGTGGTGGGGGTGGGTGAGCGGTTTTGATGTTTTCTATAGAAAGACCTTACTCGTGTTTAGGGCGAATACGATAAATGCACGAATGGTGTCTTTCTAAGAAAACTCAAATCATTTAAAAATGTGTGTTCTAACCATCTGAGGGGTTTCAGGTGCACCGTGGGCCTGCAGCTCCAGACTGCTCCCTGCCTGGGGCTCCCTCCATTTCAGGAGGTGCTTGCAGGGTGGAGAAGGGCCACTGAGCTGCCGGAGGCCAGCCTTGGAGGAGGAGCCAGAGTGGAGCTGCTGTGACCCCACCCAATGGATAGAGATGCAGGCAAACATGGCATTTAGTATTTTTCGTCCCTTGTTTAACCCCTTTCTTCAGGAAGGTGCTCCTAGGCTGGGAGCAGGGCCTAGGAGGTAGGGTGCAGGTGGGGTCACCTCTTTGTCCCCTCCCCCAGCCCCACTCCAACCCCCTGCAGAATAACCCTGTCCTGATGTCCTGTCACTGGATGTGTGTGCTTTCTTGGGAGTGAGGTGGGTGATTCCTCCAAAGCTCTGAGTATTGCCAACTATGTAAGGCCTGTTCTCTGTTACAGGAAGAAGCTCCTAACTAGTTAGGCTGATGATAAACCAGTGGTTTTTCTCTTGCTTCAGCGTTTATAAAGAAAGTACTAGAAGCTTTTGCTGACTAATGGTATTGCCTTGTTTTTCCTTCCCTGCCCTGTGGTGGCCTCAGTGGTGGCGGGGAGCAAGGAGTGAGAGAGTGTGGGGGCCCGGGGCCGGCCAGAGTGTGTGTGGACGATCTGGCCATACTGTTTTTCAGTTGGCTCATTTTCCATGCCGGCTGAGGAGAAAGACGTCTGTCAGCTCTGGGCTTGAGACTGGCACTGACCACTCCGCAAGAGTGCCCCTTGGGAGGCGGTGCCTGGCCTGATGGGGGCCCTGCTTGGGCACGTGTTGGAGTTGCAGGATGGCCCTCTCTGCCTTGGCGAGCCGGGACTCCGTTTTCCTTGGAACGATGGAAATGAGGTCGTAGAGAGGTGCCGGGCCCCAGGGCAGCGGAGCTTCCGCCGTGTTCTCAGCTGTCCTGTAGACCAGCACGTGCTAGACACCTCTTGGGGGAGCGACCTGGTGGGGGGCTGTGGTGTCGCTTCTTGGTAATCGCAGGATTGGAGCGGATTGGTTCACAGGCTGCCTGTTCTAGAACTGTATTCTTGGAACAAAAGAGTGGGGGAGGGTAGGCTACTCTCCTAGATCTGAGGAAACTCCAGCTCAGCCAGCGGAATGAGGAAGAGGGAACAATAGGGCCGGCTCCTTTGTGCCCTTGAACGCCAGGCCGCCGGGCACGGCCCGCGCCCGCTGGGAAATGGTGCAGCTGTGGGTGGGGGTTTGGAGAGGACCCATCCAGCCAGGTCCGCGGGGGCGTGTTGCACACCTGAGATGGCGGTCGCCTTGGTGGTCCGTGTGGGCAGCTCGGCCCGTAACGGAGAATTTGGTTTATTTCCTGGGTGGAATGTGTGCTTTTAGAGGGACTGTTTGCCCAGGCCACGTTGAGGTTGTGCCCTGTGCGAGGGCAAGTTGTGGCCTCCCCTCCCTCTCTTTTCCTGCTCCCTGCCCCCTGCCTCAGGTGAAGGGTCCCTCTTTTTGAGGGTAGACTGGAGACCGTCGTGGGCAGGTGAAGCCTGCAGGGGCAAGGTGGGCGCAGAGCGGTGCGTGCGGGGAGGGTGGTCGTTGGTGGGGGAGGCCTCTCTCAGGTAGACATTTGCTTTTCATCTTAAGGCAATTTTAGAGATGTGGAGGTATTTTTAAGTGTTAGAAGATTTTTATCTTCTTGAAGTGGCACGAATTATCTGAGGACCATGATATTAAGAGAAATCAGCATAACCAAAGTGAAAAAATTCAAGTGAAGTAAAAAGTTTTCGTGGGTTTTTAAAATTAGAAATACATTCAGTCAAGGATTTTGTCATCTTTCTAGAGGCTAGTGGAGGGAGGATGCGCTTCTGTGCTGTGCGTCCCAGCGGTCTGGACCGTTTTGGCACTTGAGACCACGGAGGTATTCATGCTCTGTAGGGTGAATGCTGCTTGGTAGGCTTCACAGAATCCAGCCAAGAGCCCGTCCACACTGGCTCGCCTTCAGGGGAAACCTCTCTGGAGAATGGTAGCGGATGGGAGGAGGGGCTCCTTAGGGGTCCATTTCCTCTACTGCAGTTCCATTTCACAGACTTTGTTTAAAAAAGAAAAGTGAGTGAATGATGTGAAGGATGGCTCATAGCTACTTCTTAGACTTTTGAAGAGCATGTTCTTTTCTGCCTGGGGCAGGACGTGGGGCCCGAGGAACTGTGGGCAGGAGGAGAAGGACCAAAGGACGAAGTGGTGTGGCTGTTCACCCCCAGGAGCCTGACCAGTTTGGGACTTGGGGCTCTTTCCAGGAGAGGAGTCGCTCCCGTCCACTTCCCACCCCCCCCACCCCCCCCAGGCCTATCCTCCCCCCATCCACTGTCCTACTAACTCTCCTCCCCACTCTTTCGTTCTCTCCCACCTCACCCCCTACCCAATCCACCAGCCACCAACTCCCCCATTTATCCCTCCATCACATACTCGTTACCTATTATGTATCAGAGTGACTAGTCCAGAAACTCGGGTATGTCCATGAATAGAGCACAAAAAATCCAGAACATTTTCGTGATCCTCCAAGAAACCTTATACCATCAGCAGTCACTCCCGTTTTCTCCCACTCCTAACCCCTTGCAATTAGGCATCTGTGTCCTGTCTCTGTAGATTTGTGTGTTCTGGACTTTTCATTAATGGAGTCATACAGTATGTGATCTTCTGTGAATGCATACTTGGAGAGTTTATTTTATTTATTTCTTTTTTATTTTTTGGAGACTTTAAATAATGGATTACTGAGGGTTTCCTGTCTATAGTTATTTTGTTAGTATTTGTATACTTTACAGATGATCATCAATTTTTTAAAATGTTTGTTTTTGAGATAGAATACGAGTGGGGGAGGGCAGAGAGAGGGGGACAGAGCATCCAAAGTGGCCTCTATAGGACAGCAGAAAGCCCGATATGGGGCTTGAACTCACAAACTGTGAGATCATGACCTGAACTGAAGTCAGACACTTAACCGACTGAGCCACCCAGGCATCCTAAGATGAACATCAATTAAAAAAACTTCATACTAAGTTTAGGAAAGAAATGGAAATATACCAGTTTAGTTAGCTTAGTTATTCTGAATTGTTGGGTTATATTTAAATTTTTTTTATATTTATATTTTTGTTATTTTTTTATATTTAATTTTTGTTATATTTAAATTTTTTAATAAGCATATATTTTATGGTTAAAAAATGAATAGCAATCCTCACTTATCTGCATTTTAATTCATGTGGTTAATGCTCATTAGTTTTTAAAAATTTTTTTTTAATTCCCAAAGGGAAGATCACCCCAAGTAGAGATAATAGTCTGTGGAAACAGAGCTAATAAAACAGCTGCACCATATACTTGTAATCCGTATAAAACAAGAGCACCAGCCCTGCAGTGCCTGGGTCCAGGCCATACCCCTCCCATACTTGGCTGCACTTGCTCCTTTCCTACCCCCTTGTCCTTCTCTTACCAGCTCCTCAATCTTATCCCATGCTCTGTCTCTTGTTCCTCCCATCAGCAAAGCTCCATTAGCGCCTGCTGCATACCAGACACAGTAGCAGGTCCCCAAGACCCTTCCAGCCCTGTAAGGTCAGACTGTTCTAATGCCTGGAAGGACATCGCTGGCTTTTCCCACCCTGGTCTGTCGGGGGCGGACCGCACACTTCTGGAGGCCGGCTGCATGACGTAGGGCATGTGAGCATCCAAGCCTTAAGCCGGAAGAGAGATTTGCAGACTTGTTTAAAAAAAAAAGAAAAAAAGACGTGCGCACACATGCTCTCTTTTTTTTCTTTTTCTTCTTTCAAAGTAGCTTTCCTGCCCATCGTGGGGCCTGATGCGGAACTCGAACTCATTACCCTGAGATGAAGAGTCATATACTTAAGTGAGCCTCCCAGGTGCCCCTCTCTCTCTTCTGAAAAGTAGTTACTTTTTTTTTTAAGTAGTTACTTTTTATAAAAATAATTTTATATTAACGTAATGTGTTGTTATTTTTAAAGGAAGGGACAGTGATTTTAAGATTTTTTTCTATTTTGGTCTGTAAATATCAGCAGCCAGGATCCATAGGAACAGAATCTCTCTGAGATGCTTATAGCGTATAACGTGGTCCTGGGACTGGGAAGTTTGAGAACCAGTTTTTACTGTTCCCCGGGATGCGGTAGAGTCCAGCCGCGGGGAAAACCCCGACTCAATTCCTGTTTCTTACAGAGCATGCATTCTCACGGGGGTAGATTCCACCTTTCCTTATCATGTGCTTCAAAGTAGTCAACTCTTGGTTTACCTTATGTTCGGTCTTTTTGTCAAAATAGGGGTTTTGAATGAAATTCAGCTATAAACGTTTTTGTTTTCCCATGTTCATTTCTGTTACAGAGCAGTATTGCAGAAGGATTTTTTAAAAATCACCAATATAATTAGGAATGTCTTTTTCCAAGAATCTTTCTGATTAGAAAGGAAATTTATTAATATTTTTCTGGGGCTTTCTTCCCATACCCTGCACTTCTTCGTTTAACCACCAGATGGTGCCTTTGTTCTAATAAGCTAGAATGCTAACTCCGTTGGGGATTTTCTACACATTTTTACCGGGACGGTTCATCGCAAAGAACATCTTCCTTTCAGGCTAGTTCAGTCCCGCTTTGGAGAATGATGAATAATGTCCTTGAGAGTAAGAACTCGTTTCCTAGCAGGTGTTTGTTGTGCATGTGCTCATACTGGGATCGTCTTCGGTGACCAGTAGATACCCACTGTACCTCCTGGGTTCGTGGTCTCCCACCTGTCTTCCACTACTTTAATGTTCCTGATATTTCAGCTAGGATTGTTAGTCTTCTGACCTGAAAAGAGGAATAGGCTTCTCCTTTTTCTTAGTGTATAAACTGTCCAGTCCTATTTTTAGCTCCTGCATTCTTCAGAACAAAAGGGAGGTGCCCACGTAAGGTGCACTGTAATTGTGGAAAGGCTGGAGCCAGTGTTGAGCTCTGGCTCCGAGGATGTGCCCAGGGGTCGTGGTCACTTATTGATGGCCTGTCCTCTGACTGTGCTGTGCGGCCTCACAGCGCTGAGAAGTGGGACACCCGACAGCTAACAGTTAAACTGGGCGGCTGCTCTCGTAGGGGCTGAGGGCTGATGAGCTTCAGAACCGGGAAGGGGTACAGGTCCTGCCTTGGGGGAGCCTGTATCAGAAGTTGCCGGGTTTTTTCCAGTATATTAAAAACTTTTTCTCACATCAAAAAATTTCAAGGCTGTTGTTATGGTAGTAATTGTGAAAAGTGTGTACTAATTGAGAGAACAGAAGGTGACAAAATCACGGTCAATCTAGTGGTGCTGCCTGCATGAAAAAGTAGCGTGTGTATGTGGTCACATCATATTTCCTTGGTCCACGGCCAGTCCTGGGAGGGCCTGCAAATTTGTGGGTCCTTTCTGGTGACTCCATTGTTCTCAGGAGCCTGCCGTTGAAGGCAGTGGTCTAGGGCAGACCAGTGTTTTGCCTTGGAGTAGAGCAAGCAGTGTGACTCACCCAGAGGGCTGAGGCGGTGGTGACCAGTTATGGCTGCCCTGTCCCCGCTGACACACAGTTCTCCCTGGGGCCTGGCAGAGAGGATTTCTAGAATATAGCTACGAGCCTCAGTCCTGGAGCACGAGGAGCGCAGAGGGACAGCAGCACCTGCAGTTTGGTAGATGGACACTCAAGGAAAGCTGTACCCTGTGACCTGAATAAACCCCAGGGCCTTGTTGGGTCTGGTCTCCATATGGCCACGTTTTAAGAAACAAGTTTTAGGGGCCAAAGAAGTTACACAGGGTTTACTGACGTATATCAAGGAATGTTAAAACTTTTTATTATTTTTTTATTTGAGAGAGAGAGAGATCCTTGGGGAAGGGGCAGAGGGAGAGAGAGAATCCCCAGCAGATCGCACACTCAGTGCAGAGCCCAGTGTGGGGCTTGGTCCCACAACCCTGGGATCATGGCCTGAACCAAAATCAAGAGTTGGGTCTCTCAACCACATGAGACCCCCGGATGCCCCGTGTCACGGGGTGTTAAGATGACAGACATTAAAGCCCACCGTGGGTTCTCCAGCCCCCCCGCCTCTCCCGGCACTCCACACTGCGGCCCATCCAGCTCGCCTCTACCCAGCATGTGTCCTAGAACGCGTGGCTGTCAGCTCTGGAGCTTTCTTTTTGTGCTCTTTGTTCTTGTGTCCAGTCTTGGAGAGCAAGTGCAGATGCACTTGGAGGCTCACTGTGCGTTAGTTTGTGCGGTCTTCCTGGTGTCACATGACTTGTCTCTTGATGTCGAAGGCCTGCTTTGTACACGTAATCATCATTTTTAAAAAAACTTTTTTTTTAATGTTTTATTTCTAAGAGACTGAGAGAGCACGAACGGGGGAGGGGCAGAGAGAGGGAGGGAGACCCAGAATCCGAGGCAGGCACCGGGCTCTGAGCTGTCAGCACAGAGCCCGATGTGGGGCTCGGACTCACAAGTGATGAGATCATGACCTGAGCCAAAGTCGAATACTCAACCGACTGAGCCACCCAAGCGCCCCCGTAATCATCATTTTAAAAAGTGTTCTTCAGAAAGTCCTGGAATATATGCTATGTGCCAGGTACTCTGCTGGATGCCGGATGGCAGAGACGAGGGAATCAGTTCGTTGCTGCGCAGGGGCCCCTTTCCGGTGAGACAGAGGTGCATGGTCAGCCAGAAGACCCTGGGGGCTTTGCAGGGCTGAGTGGCAGAGTTCGATCTTGGAGGTTGGAATCTGGGGGATGGACAGAGGCGGTGGCCAGAGACTCAAGGGCTCTGTTCAAGCCACCCTCAGTCCCTTGATGCAGTCGGGACTTAAGTGTGTTCGACAGGCTGTTTTGGTGCCTAAAAATTGTAGGGCTAGATCAGGGGTTAGCAGATTTCGTGGAAAGGGCCAGCTGCACAGGCCACACACGGCTTTAAATGCATGTTCTTTTGTGCTTTCATTCGTTTTTTTCCTTCTTTCCTATTGTTCTTAATGTTTATTTTTGAGAGGGGGAGAGACAGTGAATCAGGGAGGGGCAGAGAGAGAGGGAGACACAGAATCTGAAGCAGGCTCCAGGCTCTGAGCTGTTAACACAGAGCCCGTCTTGGGGCTTGAACTAATGAACTGCGAGATCATCACCTGAGCCAGAGTTGGATGCTTAACAAACTGCGCTATCCAGGCGCCCCTCTTTTTTATTTTTATAACTAAAAAAATGTAGTTTTTAGCTTGTGGGAAGTATGGAAATAGGCTTGGGCTTGATTTGGCCAGTGGACCCCTGGCCTGGAGTGCTGAAGTGCCGGCTTGTGGTGTGCTGGGAGGTGTGAGCCAGAGCCCATGAGCAGTGGGAAGCACTAGGTTTTCATCTTATGGTGAGGTCACAGTTCTAGAAAGGCAGTTCTATCTGCAGAACAGATATTAAGTAGGAAAGGAGAAAGGTGGGAGGCAGAAAGATGAGTAGACCGTTTTTTTTTACTGACGACCTTCGGAGGACGTGGTTTGCAATAGAAGGCGGCAGCGGAGCTCGGTGGGAAATTCGCGATGCTTGTGATGACGTAGCCGTCTGCTGCAGCCTGACGCACCGTTGCCTGTGCTGCATATGATGCTGCAGAGCTTTATCGTCAGGTCCAATGAAAAATGGATTAAAAACAAGTATGTTAGTAATCTGTTCGTGTAAAAACCCTGTAAGTGATACACTAAGGTGTTTACTACTGGTGCTAGGCTTATGGGTAACTTTTACCTTTTCTTACTTGTGTTAGACACCTCCCTACCCCCGCTGCCGCTGCCCCGCGTTGGCTGGAGCCCCGGATGCTTTACTGCAGATCATGAAAGAATTCTGTTTGATGTTTTTTTGCATCTGTTGAGATGACCATAATGTTCTTTTTTTTTTAATCATTGTGGTTTTTGCCCTGAATTCTGTTAATAAATATTACATTGATGGTCAGATGTTAAACCAACCTTGCATTCTTGGGGTAGATCTCACTTGATCATGGATGTGTAGTGATTTTTACATGTTGCTGGGTTCATTTCCTGTGTTGTTGAGGGTGATGGCATCTTTGTGAGAAGACTGGTTTGAGTTTTTAGGAAGTCTGTGGCTCATTTGCTGTGTGGCCCCGCTGCTGCGGGGGCGCTAGCTCCCTCCTTCAGTCCTCTGCCCCATCTCCCTGTCTGTTGGCCACTTGGGAATGCCTGTTTCTCTCTTTTGCCCATGATTTTGTTGGTTGTCTCTGTCTTTACAAAAGTGATTTGGAGTTACTATTTATCTGTTCTTTTTTGGGTTAAGAGTCATATTAAAGGTACTAAGCCCATACACTGCATGTATTTTTTCAATTATTTATTTATTTAGGCTTTGTTTATTTTGAGAGAATATGCACACATGTGTGTGAGTGGGGGAGGGGCAGAGAGAGGGAGAGAGAGAGCATCCCAAGCAGGCCGTGCACTGTCAGCACAGAGCCCTAATTGGGGCTCAATCCCATGAACTGTGAGCTCTTGACATGAGCTGAAATAAAGAGTTGGTTGTTAACCGACTGATGCGCACTTTCAGTCTTTCAGAATTTATTTCTTTATTTTGTCACATAAGTGTTTAAAATATTTTGGTAGTTAAGGGGTGCCTGGCTGGCTCAGTCGGTTAAGCCTCCGACTTCGGCTCAGGTCAGATCTCACGTTCGTGGGTTCGAGCCCCGCGTCAGGCTCTGTGCTGACAGCTAGCTCAGAGCCTGGAGCCTGCTTCCGGTTCTGTGTCTCCTTCTCTCTCTGTCCCTCCCCCTCTCATGCTCTGTCTCTCTCTCTATCAAAAATAAATTAAAAAAAATTAAAAAAAAAAACATTTTAAAATATTTTGGTAGTTAAATCTGTAAAGTTTTCTTTTGTGATTCCTGGTCTTGGAGTTAGTTAGGCTTAGAATTAGGGGTTCCTCTGTTCAGGGTCACGAGGATTTCTCCTAGTGCTGGTACGATTGTGCCACACTGTGTGTAAGCCCTGCATGCACTGATTGATTTGTGATGGCCTTACCCCCATGGCCAGCCAGTGGTCTCAGTGACCATTTTATTAACTATCTCCTCTTCTACTGGTTTGAAATACCCTCATCCTTTATGATGTCCTTATTTGTACATGTGACGATTTCTAGTCTCTCTTACACGTATTTAAGGAAAACTAAGATTTTCATAGGCAGTGATAGATTTTCTTTCACAGAGTCATGTCATGACTGATGAATATAATTATCCTACTTGGGGAGGTGGTTGTTGCTTATGCTGTTAGAAACCTCAAACTGATCACCTTTTATATATAGAGATGTATCAGAAGAAATAGCCCGTTAAGAAGAGTCAGAATTGTACTTTTCACGTTCAGCATGAAACGCCACTGTTCTTTATTAGTACCATTTTGCCATTATAAGAGTATTGTTGAGGCACCTGCGTGGCTCATTTGGTTAAGTGTCCGACTTTGGCTCAAGTCATGACCTTACAGTTTGTGAGTTTGAGCCCCGTGTCAGGCTCTGAGCTGAGCCTGATTGGGATTCTGTGTCTCCCTCTCTGCCTCTCCCCCATTCATGCTCTCTCAAAAACAAAGAAACAACAAAAAATGTTAAAAAAAGGTTACTGTTCTTCAGGTTTTCTTAGCAGCCAGGGTAGCTGATAATTAGAAGCTAGTATGGCAATGTGACAGAGAGCCCTCCGTCTCAGGGACACACGGAATTCAGCACAAACACGCTGTAGTTCAGTGTGTTTGTCCTACGTGTGACCAGCACTGTAGTAGTCAGGGGTCAAGCTGAAATCCTAAGAAGTGTACTCAGCCTCAGTTCCAGGATTTTGCTAAAACTTTGTAGTATCTGTATTGCACATCTTTCAAATTCTTTGTCCAAAAATTGTCTTCTGACAGTATATTATGGTCATAAAACAGCACAAAGACTTATGCTTACATTCCTCCATTATCGGTGGCAGTAAAAATGTTGACTTTTCCTCCAGAAATTCAGGATTGTCCATTACCCCGATGTTTCCCAGTTTGCAGGTTGCAGCCCCAGTGTCCCTGTGAAGCCTCCGTGTCACCCCTCGAGACTCAGCCACCAAGTAAGTGGAACCACTGTGTTGGAGGCACGAACTCTGTTTTCCCGTAAGGTTCTGACCAACCTGATCTGACTTTTGTGCTGGTAGGAGAGTTCACCGGCTTGGCAAGCAGTGGAGGTTCATGTGCCTTTGTTTTCTTGTCACTTAGGGTATTAGGAATCAGCTCAGTCACTGCTTAATTGGTCTGAGAGCAGGAACATTGAGTGACGGTGAGCCTCGAGGTTGGCTGGCCAGGAGGGCTTCTGATCACTTCAGTGCTTCATGTCCTCTCGAATTCACCTTCGGTGTGTAGACCCGCCTGCTAAGACCTGTCGTGTGTGGGGGCGAAGGGGCGGGGGGGGCTCAGGCTAACCAGGGCTGGCGCTGTTGGTGTCTCTGAGTGAAGTGGGGCTGGATCAGGGGAAAGGTTCCTTTCTCTTACAGTTGAGATTTAAGCCTGGATTTACCACAAATAGACATGAGAAGTATAGGGAGTTGTTTTCCAAAATGTTTTTAGTCTTTCAGTCTTAAGGAAAAAAACCCACCCTCTCGTTTAAGAGCCCCGCAGAGACATTTGGCACATCATTTGTGTAAGGGAAAGTATAGCTTTAATTTCTAGCCCTGTCCCTATTACGGCATTCCTGGAGAGGTTTACGGGGAACCACATGCAGAGAAATATATTAAGATGTTTACTTCAAGGTTGTTACGATGCTGAGATGCCCTAGATGCCCTGCGTGCCTCTCTGCCGGGGCCCGTGTGCCGGGAGGGCTCAGGGTCCGCTGCCGGGGCCCGTGTGCCAGGAGCCCTCAGGGTCTGCTGCTGGCCCGTGTGCTGCGGCGGCATGAGTGTATTTGCCAATAGCAGTTACGGGAAAGGTTCGCTATGTGATCTGTATTAGTTATACCTTCATGAGTGTATTTGCACAGAAAAGTGTTTGGAAGGTTTCATGCAAATGTTACAGCAGATGGTTTATAGGTAGTTTTTACCTAACGTTCCCAGTTCATTTTCTTACTTAAAAATGTAAAATCATGCAATAATACATGAATTTTCCTTTTTAAAATAAACTTCTGTTCAGGCAGGATCTGCCCTCTCTGTCCCCACAGCTTCTACAACGAGTTGATACACAGCCCTTCGGATCTCTCTCACGGAGTTTATGGAGCTGCAGTCGGGCCACCAAAACCGTGCAGGCAGTCTTTGTAGGTGCTGGGTTTTCTCTGTCTATAGAGCGGCTTTTCTTCTTTTGAGACACTTTAAACTTAGTGTATGAAAGTTGCAAGTGTGACGAAAGAGCTTTTTTTCCGTGAGCCATTTGAGATTAGGTGGCCTGCCAGATGCCCCGGGGCTCCTAAGCCACAGTGCAGCTGTCAGCATCGGATTAATGTGTCTCTTTTAAACAGTATAGTTTGTGATGTCATGCTTTCAACACTGGTGTGCCAATCCCATTTTTACACAAGTATTATATGTTATATTCTGATTTGTATTGTACATATGCTGCATCTTTCTCTGTGGAAGAGTCCTTTCTAAGGATTGCATTGGCTTCATTAAAGAATCCGTGATTGTACCAGTAAGGTTATCCCGGCACAGCCCTTAATCTCTCTTCCCCTCTTTGTGTTTGATTGTGGTAAAATACACTTAAATAGAAGTCTTATCATTTCAGCCATTTCTTAAAGTTTATTTGTTTGTTTTTGAGGGAGACAGAGTGTGTATAAGCAGTGGAGGGGCAGAGAGAAAGAGGGAGAGAGAGAATCCCAGGCAGGCTCTGTACTGTTAGTGAAGAGCCCGATTCAGGGCTCAAACTCACTGACCTTAAGATCAGGACCTGTGCCGAAATCAAGAGCAGAAGCTTAGTCGACTGAGCCACCCAGGTGCCTGTCAGCCATTTTTAAGCCTACTTTTTGGTGGCCTAAGTACATTCATGGTGTTATGTGACCATCATCACTGTTTGTCTATAATACTTTCCCGCCATCCCAAGCAGAAACTCTGTGCCCATTGAGCTGGAACGCTCCTTTCCTTTTTTGGTCTCCATGAATTTGCCTAAAGTAGGTGTTTCATGTGAGTACACCACTGCGTCGTTTTGTGTCTGGTGCATCTCACTCTGCGTAATGTTCTTGACGCTCATCTGCGCGATGGCCGGGGCCAGAACCTCCGTTCTTTCTCTGGCTGAGTGATCTTCCATCGTTTATACCACGTTTTGTTGACTTACCTGTTGATGAACACATGAAATTTTTCCATCTTTTGACTATTGTGAATAGTGCTGCTATGAACGTTTGTGTACAAGTATCTGAGTGTCTCTTTTCCGTCTTTGGAGTGTATACCCAGGAGTGAATTGCTGAGTCATGTGGGAATTCTTTCTCTGACATTCTGAGGAACCACCAGACTTCTCCACAGTAGCCACATCATTTTGCACTCCTGCCAGCAATGTGCGAGGGTTTTAGCTTCTCCACATCCTTGTCAGCACCTGTTTATGTTTTGGCTCATTTTTTGGACCATGGCTGTCCCAGTCAGTGCGAAGTGGGTGCCGCCTCCCAGCCTTGTCCTTTCCAGTCAGGGATCATGGCTCTGTGTCTCCTTGGCTCTAGTTCATTTTGTTCCCTTACTCCTTCAATACAGGAGCTTTTAAAACGGTTCTTGTTGGGGCGCCTGGGCGGCTCAGTCAGTTAAGCGGCCGACTTCGGCCCAGGTCAGATCTCACAGTTCGTGGGTTCGAGCCCTGCATCGGACTCTGTGCTGACAGCTCAGAGCCTGGAGCCTGCTTCGGATTCTGTGTCTCCCTCTCTCTCTGACCCTCTCCCACTTACACTCTGTTTCTCTCGTAAACTATAAAAAAAATAAAATGGTTTTTGTTTCCTGAAATAGAAATGAAGCATAGTTTACTAAAAATCCATGGGAAATTGCTGGTTCTGTTGAAGTGCAAAGTAGGCAGAACTGATGAGAAGGTTGACTGCACTGTGGAAGAATTTGGAAAAGGCGTAAAATGGGAATTGTGGGAAACAATAGGCCAATACTGGTCAAGGTGCCAAAATATTGTCAGGAGAAGGACCCCTTTCTTGGCATTCATAAAGTATATTTATATGTACCTTTGAGTATTTCCTTTATTTGTTTCTAATTTTTTATTTTAGAGAGCATGTGTACTAGCAGGGCAGAGGGACAGAGGGAGAGAGAGAATCTTAATCAGGCTCCACACTGTCAGTGATGGACATGGGGCTCCATCCCACTACGCTGGGATCGTGACCTGAGCTGAAATCAAGAGTCAGATGGTTTTCTTCTAATCAATGTTTTTTCCTTAAAAATTTTTTTTAATGTTTTTTTATTTATTTTTGAGAGACAGAGAGAGACAGCGCGAGCAGGGGAGGGTCAGAGAGAGAGGGACACATAGAATCCAAAGCAGCTCCAGGCTTCGAGCTGTCAGCACAGAGCCTGATGTGGGGCTCGAACCCATGAACTGTGAGATCGTGACCTGAGCCGAAGCTGGCTGCTCAACCAACTGAGCCACCCAGATGCCCCGTCAATCTCTTTTTGCTTTAGAAGGGAGTTCTTACAACTATAAAAAGTGAGAAAACATTAAAAACAATTTTTTTAATGTTTTATCTATTCTTGAGCAACAGAGCGTGGGTGGAGGAGGGGCAGAGAGAAACAGGGACAGAAGATCTGAAGCAGGCTCCAGGCTCTGCACTGATAGCAGCGAGCCCGATGTAGAGCCTGAACCCACGAACCGCAAGACCACGTATGACCTGGGCCTGAAAGTCGAACGCTCAAGCAACTGAGCTGCCCAGGCGCCCCAGAAAACATGGTTTTGTACGTGTGTTTTGCGTCTGGGGAAGATTCCGATGAGCTTGTACGTTGACCTGGTGTGTGCCCCTGCCGTGTGTGTGAGCAGTGAGTGCTGCTCTTGGGCTCCAGCTAAGTGAGGCCGGAGAGTCCTTGGGGGGCGCTGGCCTCAAAGCTGGTGACGCACGCTTGGACGTGTGTGGGCTGGGCCAGGGCCTCTTTCAAAAGAGGGTGTGGTATTGCAGACTCGTGGGGGGCCTCAAGAGAAGTGTGAAGCCAGAGGGCTGAGGGTGTGTGGCAGCCGTCCCTGAGAGGGTCTGAGTAGTGGGGCCAGACCCACCCTTTCGGGAATGGGTCCTGCATACTTTTGAGCATGGCGGTAGTGGAAAGTCGCTGCTGCACTTGAACGCACGGACAGAGAGAAGAGAGCAGGGGCGTGGGGACTGGCCGGCGGGGCGCACCGGGTGTGCGGAAGTCGCTGGGGCCGGGGCCGGCCTCACACATGCCTGCGTTTGAATTTGGGGAGTGAGTGACAAGTTTGTGTCTGGCACATGGCAGATACTAGAAATATCTTTATGATGTAGGTACGAAGGATGTTGGTAAACGTAGTCGGGACTTACCGTGTGTCGCCTATCCTTTTGAATGTTCTGCAGCTTCTGGAGCCCTCGGAGCTGGTGTTGGGTAGTTGTCCCCATTTTGGTCAAGAGGAAAGTGAGGCAGTGAGGTATCAATGCCTGATCAGTGGAGAGCTGAGCTTGCATCATGTGACGGTGTCAGGCCTGCTGTGGACGGTATGTCGCGCTCCATAGGGCGCACAGATGTCATCTGTAGTTTAGAACTAGTTTTCCTTGGGTTTTATGAAGAATTTAAATTTCCATCATGTGCAAAGAAGATGACTTAGAATTCCGTGATTATGGTCAAGATTTTGCCGTGTGGATCCTGTGTTGCTTCCCCTCCCTTTTTTTTTGATGAGGTATCTTTTTTGTTTTTTTAACATTTGTTTATTTTTGAGAGACAGTCAGACAGAGCACAAGTGGGAGAGAGACAGAGAGAGGCGGGGACACAGACTTCAAAGCAGGCTCCAGGCTCTGAGTTGTCCGCACAGAGGCCGACATGGGGCTTAAATTCATGGACTGCGAGATCATGACCTGAGCTGAAGTCGGCCACCTAACCTGCTGAGCCCCCCAGGCGCCCCTGTTGCTGAGGTATTTTAAAGCACGCTGTAGAGGCCATGACACTTCCACTACTCAACTCAGAGGACGTGTCTTTTAAAAATGCAGAAGACATGCTTACGTAACTATAATGTTGTTTTCACATGTAACAAAATTTGAAGTAATTGCTTGATATCATCTAACTATTTAAAAACCACTCTCCAGTTATGTCAAAGTGTCATTTTATGGTTGGTTGGTTCAAATTAGGATCCTAACAGAGTCCACGCTTTGCATTTGGTTGTTATGTCTGATACCCGGAACCCCAGTACCTTTCATCCTTTGTGATGAGGAGGCTGTCGGTGGTCTTGCAGAATGTACTGCATTGTGGATTTCTGCTAATGAGTTTGTTAGAACAAATGTATTTATGAGCCGTGTTGCCCATTTTGTTTTTTATATTGATAATCTACGGCATAACAGATGACATTATGTTGAGTGATTGCCCTCAGTGATGGTTTTATATTATGAAAATATGGTTAAAACTGAGGACCTAAGAGCTAGATCTTTGGAGTGGAATTGAATTGCTCTGGTCTTGTAAGGTGACCCTCACTGTTGACTCACTGCGGTATTGGCAGGTATGTAGCTGGTGGACAGGCCTGTGTGAGGCACGCAGCTGACCACTGCGTCCTCGTGGTGACAGTGTCTCCACTCTGCACCTTTCTGCCAGTGAGGCGTCTTCACTTCTCATGGAGTCCATGCATTCTCGTTTTAATTCACTCTGAGTTACGTTAGGAGAGACGGAGTAGATGTTTTTCAGTGTCAGAGACGGTGAGTGTCCACGATGTCATATTGAGTTGTGTGTCCCAGGAGCATCTAATGGCACCAGGCGCACCAAGACCTACCATCGGTGAGCTGCTTATCCAGGTACAGAACCCCCTGCATTGCTGTGAAGTGTGGGACCCATCAGTGTGGGAACCAGGCCGGAGGTCCCCGTGGGAGGCAGGTGTCACCTTTGCAGGTCTGGAAACTTGATTTTGTCAGTAAACAAGATTGTGGTGATCATACGATCCAAATTCATGAGAGACTGATATATGAATGAAAAAACCGGCATATGCGTGATGGGAAGAAATATGTGTAGACATCTTCACTCTGCGGAAATCAGACTGAAAGTAAACAGTGTGTAACCCCCATTCCCTGGTGTATGCCTTTGGAACAGACACCTGCCGTAGCCCAGCACTTGGCCAGTAATGTCTTGGAAGATTCTTCTGGTTGTGGCTGGCTTTTGTTTGTGTTTTGTTTCACAGACCAGAAAGGGTTCAGAGAGCATGCTTTAACTCGTAGAAGCTCAGGGGGCTGTGGAGCCAGGGTTCAGAACGGGAAAGTCCTGTGCCTTCCCCACGGGCGTCCACGGTACCTGGTCTGCTGCTCAGTTTGCTGTGTCTTCTTTGGAAAGCAAGTTCCATGGGGGTCCGACCTCGTTCTGGGTCCCGGGCCCAGGGCTGTGTTTGCTGTGGCCTGGAAGGGACACAGAGGAGAAGGGCACTGTTTGAGTTGCCTGTTACTGCTTAGCACACTACCCTGAAGCATAGTGCCTCGAGACAACAGGGACCGCTTGCTGTCCTCCGTGGGGCCCGCGGTTCAGACGGGGCGGGGGGGGGGGGGGGCTTTTCTCTGGTTCACGAGCCTGGCGCCTCCCTGGAAGCCTCAAGCACGGGGGATGGCATATCATCTGAAAGCTGTTGACATGTACTTCTGGTTGTCTGTGCTTTTTATCTGGGCTGCTGACTGGAACGCCCACAGATAGCCACAGGTCTGGGGTCCTCAGGGCATGTGCCTGGGCAGAGCCATGCCAATGTCTATGACCTGGCCTCACGCACCATGGAGCTCACTTTAGCCACAGTCTCAGGTCCACACTGTCACAAAAGCCCCTCTTATTAAAAGCAGAGGAGCACAGCCCACCTCTATGGTAGGGTGTCATGGAAGCATGTCAGCGTCACCTTGTTAGAAAGGTGTATTGAGTCGTGTGCCCATTGGTCCAGGCATCTGTGGAAAACTACAGTAGCCAAGGAAAGGCTAGATCAAGGGAACAGCAAGCATGTAGCCCGTTTGGTTTTCTCCTTTGCAGAGAGGCCAATTAAGGGTTAACTAGCAGATAGAAAGGGAGTCTGTTCTGATATTTCACAGTCCCTTAAATGTAATTTCTAGGGCTACTTTGGATAGTAATTGTATTTTCCAAAATTAGGAACTAATTCCTTTTGCTGCCAAAGGGAAAAAACAAAAAGACAAAAGAGGGAAAAGGAAATCTATCAGATATTGAAAGAATTCATTCTTTTTCTCCCCACCCCTTTTGATAATTAGCTAGTGAAATTGGTATGTGGAAAACAGTTGAAAATTAGGGGGTGGGCAGTTAGTGTTCCATGTCTCACAAGTTTCCTGGACAGAAGACGCGTCCCGTCTTTGGGAGCCCATCTGGTGTGGACGGTGTGGCGCTGGCGCCGATGCAGTTCTCGAGGCGAAGATGCGGTCCCTGGTCCAGATCTTGGGCAGAGTCCTAAAGCAGAGAGGAGCGAATGGCAGGTTGGAATTCGCGTCTCTCCGAAGCGGCTAGAGCCTTGGCCTCTTCTTCCGCAGGGAGAGAAGGCCCTCTGTCTGCCCTGCTTGTTGGATGAGGCAGATGGCCTCCAGCGGCCGAGTCAGGAGGGCCCGGGAGCCGTGAGCAGGGTGCTCTTTGTTGGAGGAGAAAGGCTTTTCTTTCCACGGCCTCCCAGCTGTGAGATGTAAAAGCAAGGTCACCCGTGGAACCACCGAGTCCAGCAAGCATGCACGTACTGTGAAGATGTGTGTTTAGACAGGATTTCTCCTTCCTTTTTCTCAGTATTTCACCATTGTTGGTATCTTTACAGCTCTGGTAGATGATATGTGAAAGCTGGCACACACCCCAAAACATGAGGGTAGGGGTGCTTTGAGGCTGTATTGAGGCTGTGGCAGTTTGGTGAGAGGACGTGGTGTGGGCAGCTGTTTTACCAGGCTCCACTGGGGGCTGCCGTGCGGTCAGCTTCTCTCAAATTCTTTTTGGGATGGCTTTGACTTTCTTTAAACTTAAGATATTGTGTGTGTCTATGTGTAGCAGTTAAACAGTTAACCTTCTCAACATCTGTGCTTGAAATAGGCGTTCTAAATAGCATGGGTGCGTGGATACAGGGTGATTTGAGCCCTGAGGAGGGAGAGAGCTTCTCTGTGAGATGGCCATGGCCTTGGGAATGCTGGTGCTGCCAGGGCAGGGGGAGCAGCTTTCAGGCCCATGATCAGACCAGAGCACTGGCTCTACGCACACACAGCAGGGCCTGAGATCTGTGTGCCAGGTTGGCTTGATGTTTGCTTTTGTGTTTGTATGGCTGACCTCTGAGTTACAGAGTCGACCGTCAGAAAATGTTTGTCCACACGTGCTGCTCCCTGCGGGCTCAGTCTGGCCTGGTCTGTTGTCCAGCAGACTCCCACACTGCTTTGGAGGTTAGAGGATTCAGAAGCAGCTTTAAACTTCTGGTGACTTCAAGGGTTTCACCTTGCCTGTCAGAACTAAGGATACTTTTTGGGGTTCGGTCCTTACTGTTGAGACTAGAGTTTTCCCTTTGGATCTTTTGGGGAGTGGGATGAACATGGGAGAAGACGCCCCTTTCCACAGAAGTTGGCGTAGCTGCGTCTTTGTGGGGAGCGCTGAGTTACAGTTGGACTTCAGTAATTTAGGTCGCCGGTGGGAACAGAGCTCTCTGGAAAAGTGAGCCGAAGAGTGCTGAGATAGATGATTCTCCTTTTTCCCTCCTAAGTTTTCGTTTCAGACTACTCTGCGCTCCTAGCCCGTTTGTTGTAGCTCTGCCTGGGCAGAGGCTGGCCAGGCTTCTGCCGTCCGGGGTTGGCCCCACCGCTGGCGGTGCAGAGGCTCTGTGGGGCTGGTCCCCAGCTCGCGTCTCTGTGGTTCCTGGCTTGTCCGTGTGGTGTGGACACCATCGGTCTGATCTCTTGAGAGGTAACTGGCTACCAATGAGGTGGGCCAAGCCTGGGCTGGTGTTGGGGACTTGGTCCTTGGCTGCCCCTCCTGGGTTCACAGGCTGCCATGGAGCCGTGGAGGCTTTCCTTCCCATGAGCCAAAGGCCAGTCCAGATTTAGAGCTGCCACAGTGTTGTGGTTCTTTCTGCCCTGTCATTACACTGTAAATGGATAAAATTACTTAAATATTCTATGGGCTTGTCTTTGAATAATTTCAGTAGAGATTACCCAAAAATTGGTGCAGCCCCTATTTGTCTTTGGATTTTAGGAACCTTCTAAGGTGTGATATCAGAGTTTCTGTCATCTTTCCCCACCAGCCATTGTTTATTTTACAAAAACACAGAAATCAGGGGAATGGGCCAGAAACCCGATGGGGCAGGCGCCTGGGAGGTTGAGCCTTTCCAAGCCCTGGGAGGCTGGGAGCCTCACTGCAGGGTGTGCTGTCTGGCTCTGGGCACCTTCCCAACCTTGTGCCTGAGACTCTTGGCCTGTGCGGGTGGCTGCTCCGCCTCTCGGGGGCACCAGCGCGGGGGCTGATGCGTGAATGAAGCACAAGTGATGGGTCATAGCTTGCGTGGAAAAGTAACGAAGGCTCCACACAAAATCTTTACCTTCTTAATTTATACTGTATGCGTAGCAGAAACTATCTTCTTAAAAACTATCTGAAATCAAATGTAGTAAAAGTTGAAGGTATTTGTATTATGGTGACCACTGACAAGGGAGAAATAGCCCCTGTGGATGAAAAGCAGTCCCGACTGAGGGGCAGAGCAGGTCTGCCCTGAGAGGAAAATGTGTTTGATTTCAAGTGTCGTGAAGGGGTTGCTTTTATGTAATTTACACATTATGTTATTTAAGTTGTAAATGATTATTATATGCTTCTTTAATGGTTATATCACATAAAGTGTTGGTTCTATACAGACTTGTAAGAGATTTTTCTTTCCTTTTTTTAATGTTTATTTTTGAGAGAGAGGGAGAGGGGGAGAAAGCGTGAGCAGGGGAGGGTTGGAGAGAGAGGGAGACAGAGGATCTGAAGCAGATTCTGTGCTGTTAGCTCAGAGCCCAACATGGGCCTTAAATTCACGAACTGTGAGATCGTGACCTAAACCAAAGTCAGGTACTTAACTGACTGAGCCACCCAGGCACCCCAAGAGTTTTTTCTTTTGATCATAAAGAAAACCTAGCTGAAACCTAGATTATGTCTACACATATCCTAATGTGGGGTAAAAATGGAAGCACCGTCTTCTGTCCTGTATTGCATTTAAACATGAATGAAAGGGGGCACTTGGGTGGCTTACTCGGTTAAGTGTCCACCTCCTGATTTCAGCTCAGTTCACGATCTTGTGGTTCATGAGATCAAGCCCTGAGTCGGGCTCTGCCCTGAGCGTGGAGCCTGCTTGGGATTCTCTCTCTCTCCCCCCCACCCCTCTCTCTCTCTCTCTCTCTCTCTCTCTCTCTCTCTCTCTCTCTCCCTCTCTCCCTCTCTCCCTCTCTCCCTCTCTCCCTCCCTCCATTCCTCCCTCTCTCTCTCTCTCTCTCCCTCTCCCCCCCTCAAAATAAATAAGTAAACATTTAAAAAAATAAATAGATACTACTGCTGTGGTCTTTACATTTGGACATCTTCCCCTCCCCCTATACCATCTTCTGTTAACTTTAATTTTTTAATGGTTTTATTTATTTATTTATTTATTTATTTAAAATAATGTTTCTTTATTTTTTGAGAGAGAGAGAGACACACACACAGTACGAGCAGGGGAGGGCCAGAGAGAGAGGGAGACACAGAATCTGAAGCAGGCTCCAGGCTGTCAGTACAGAGCCCGACGTGGGGCTTGAACCCATGAGTGGTGAGATCATGACCTGAACTGAAGTTGGACACTTAACCAACTGAGCCCCCCAGCGACCCCTGGTTTTATTTATTTTTGAGAGAGAGAAAGAGAGAGAGAGTGGGAGTGCTTGGGCACGAACACACACAAATGGGGGAGGGGTAGAGGGAGACTCAGAATCCAAAAGAGGCTCCAGACTTGAAACTGTCAGCACAGAGCCTGATATGGGTCTTGAACTGAGCCACCCAGATGTCCCTCTTGTTACCTTTAAAAACAAACAACTCCGTGTTTTTCTTGGGAAGTACTCTGTAGTACTGTGCAGTTAGAATTGGCCGGCCGCCTGACTGTATGGGAGTCGCTCCTGGTTTTCGTGGAGAAGCGGCGTCTGGCTGCACACCATCAGTGTGAGTGGGTGGTGGAGGTCACAGCCGTTTCCCGGTGCCGATCATCCTGGGGCCGGCCTGTGTCCCGTAGGCTGGCAGAGTCCAGAGGCCCAGGCAAGGCAGGTCAGGGGTGAGGGTAGGGCGGGGGCCTTGTGGCTGTGGGCATCAGATAGATTGCTGGTGTGGAGTTAAATTAGGGTATCTGAAAGCCCTGGAGGAAGGCTTTATAATACTTTTGGGGTTTTTCTTGTGTTTTATTTCCTTCTGTGTCCTTTTGTCTTATGAAGAAACTGTTTCATTAATAATTCTTTTTCTGGGGCACATGGAAGGCTCAGTCTTTAAGCATCTGACTTTGGCATAGGTCATGATCTCATGGCTTGGGAGTCTGAGTCCCACATCGGATGAACACGAGCCCCGCTTTGGGTGAGCCCTCTTTTCTCCCCCCACCCCAATTCTTTCCCTCTCTGCCCCTCACTCACTTGTGCTGTCTCTCTCACTCAAAAAAAAGTAATTATTTTTCTTCTTAGAAATATGATTTCACAGGGCAGAAAATATTGCCTTCTAAAAATGTCAATGTTACGGGGCCTGGGAGGCTCAGTCAGTTAAGTGTTGACTTCAGCTCAGGTCATGATCTCCCAGTTCACGAGGCTTAAGCCCCGCGTCGGGCTCTGTGCTGACAGCTCAGAGCCTGGAGCCTGCTGGGGATTCTGTGTCTCCCTTTCTCTCTGCCCCTCCCCCGCTCACTGTCTCTCTTAAAAATAAATAAACATTTAAAGTAATTAAAAAAAGATGAGTAGGTACTGCTCATCGGGGGAACACGGGCTTACTAAATTATGGGGATCTTCCAAATGTTGGGACATTTCATTATCCAAGATCAGAAAATCGTATTTTCTTATTAACATGTCTTCTGTCATCAAGTCTGTTAAGTGTCAGGCAGTTGTGAAGCTCATGGGGGCAGATACACATTTACCAAAATTCTAATTTCCACTCAGAAGCTAGAATTTTGACATTGGCAACACATACTGTTGGTTTTCTCTGAGGTCTGGGGCTCACTGTGTTTATTTTGAGACAATGTTTGGCTTGCACCCACAGTGCATAGCCGCAGATCTTGCCAGTTCTTCCAAATGCAGATGCCCAGCAAGTGCCACTCAGCCCAGCCCCCGCCCCAGGCCTTTCCTGAGCGGCCAGCAGACCTGGACCTGCTGCCGGCTCACCTCTCGGCTGCTGCCTTTGCGAGGAGGCCCGCGGGGAGACCACTGATGGCCCCGCTTCACCAAGGCCGCGCTCAGGTGGCGCTGGCTCTTCTTCCCTGAGTGCACAGCATGGAAGGATTGAGTCGCTGAGGAGTCTGGTCAGAAAAAGACAGATATTACATGTTGTCCCTCATGTGGAATTTGAGAAACTTAACAGAAGACCATAGGGAACGGGAATGAAGAGTAAGTTACAAACAGAGAGGGAGGCGTACCGTAAGAGACTCTTAAATACAGACTGAAGGTCTACGGCGGTGGGGCAGGGCAAACAGGAGATGGGCACTGAGGAGGGCACCTGTTTGGGTGAGCACTGGGTGTTGTATGTGAGCGGGGAACCATTGGAATCTACTCCTAAAGCCAAGACTACACTGTATACATTGTATGATAGCTAACTTGACAATAAATCATTAAATAAAAGTAAAAATAATAAAAGGAGTTTAATTTTGTTAACCATTTTGGTTCCTGCTAAGGTACCCAAGTAGGCACCGTGAAACAGGCAGATGGGGTTCTAGAATAATAATGAAGCTAGCTTTGACCTCTTGGACCCCTGGAAGGGCCCCCTGTGAACGAGATAAGGCCTGACCCTGGATAGGCTGTGGGTCAGGGGGCTGGGGTTAGATGCTGTGGGCCCTGCCCACCTGGCAGAGATGTGTGGCCGAGACCCGGCCCTGGGAGGGCTGTCAGGCGCTGCTGGCAAGCTCCGAGGGGGCAGGAGAGGGTTCTCCTGGGTCCGCGTGCCGCAGCCGGGCTCCGTGGGGAGTCTAGGCCCTTCCTCATGCTCTGCCGCTGTTGCCACGGCTGCTTAGTTCTCCAGACTCCATAAACCCAGATTCCTTGTAAACTCTCCTACTTTTTTTTCCTTTTTCTTTTCTTTCTTTCTTTTTTTTTGTGTGTGTGTTAGAGGGAGGAAGCACGAGAGTGGGGGAGGGATGGAGAGAGAGAGGATCTCAAACAAGCTCCATACCCAGTGCAGAGCCCAACTTGGAGCTCAATCCCACAACTGTGGGATCATGGCCTGAGCTGAAATCAAGTGGTGGACGCTCAACCAACTGAGCCCCCCAGGCGCCCCACGCTCCCTGCTTTTAAATGTTGATAGTTGATTAAAGATGGGGACATGTGCCAGCCGGCCCTGGGAAGCTGCCTCACTGGCGGCTCCTCGGTGACGTCAGGTCTGTGCCCGCCCAGCACCGGGGTATGTTGGGCCAGCCCCCGTGTGGCCACAGAGGTCCCAGCCCACAGAGAGGCTTCCGCCCAGCTGGTGGGAAATCTCTGGGCCAGAGATACGATGGTGGACAGCAGTCCAACGTGGCACCTCATGCTCTAGGAGTCTGAGAGTCTGGAACTTTCCTTGCCCTCACCTGGGATTGGTTCTCTCTCTTCCAGGAGCCTAAGTTCTCTTGGTGGGAAGGGGTAGAGAGGAACCACGAGTCTGTGCTTGGTGTGCGTGTTGTTGCCGAGGTGTCCTTGCTTGGGGGTCGTGCAGTGTCCGGAGCGTCAGCTGTGCGCGAAGCTGTCCGCTGCTTTCCTCCCCACTGTGCTCTGAAGCCAGCACCCTCGTCCTCGCCCTCTTCCTGCCGTGAGACTCCGCCGTCCTCACGGCCCCCAGCCTGGGCTTCAAGTTCTGTTTGGTTCTGCTGCTGCCAGTGCCGGAGTTAGTCAGTGGTTTGGGCCGCGTGCTCTGTCTTCGGCCCTCTCCTGGTTTGGCGCTGATTTTGTGGATTGCCGGCTCTTGTGAGAAGGTGACGAGAGCCATGCTCCTTCTTGTTAGCACACCTTGTCCAGTCCCCCGAGAGCGTCTGACTTTGGGAGATTTGGGTTCTTCTTGCTTTAGTCGTGGGCTGAGCTCATCTTAGGCTCAGTCCCTGGGCTTTTGGACCTGCAGACGTGCACACTGGCCGTGCTCTGCTCTGCCCTCACCGATGACGGGCTAGAGTGGCTGCCACTCAGCCTCCTTTATTCATGCCGCGGACACTGGCCGTGCATCTAGGCTGTCCCAGAGCGTTCACAGAGGTGTAGAGCTGTGTGGAACGCAGACATGGAAGTGGACCCAGTGGTCTTTCTTACTCAGTCCTCTTAGAAAGGCGCCAGTAGTTCTGTGGCCACATGCTCATCGACTCGTGCACGCCAGGCATTGCTGGCATGTTGGGGATAAGTCGGAAAACAGGACAGGCCCCTCCTGTGGAACCCAGAGTTTGCATGCTGGTGGGGCAGACAGGCTGTGTGGTGTGTCTGAGGGTGACGAGCGCCAGGGGGCCAGTGAGGCAGGGTCCAAGAGAGGCTTTCTGATAAGGTGGAGATTGGCCTGTCGAGAGGCTACTGAGTCCAGGGAGCTGGGGTCAGAGTGTGGACCGGGACTCAGAGCCGGGGGCCTTGTGACTTTGCTTCCCATGATGAACACCTGTTTCTCGTAGTGAGCTGGGAAGACCCCGGGGTTCGAGGAGGGGGTCCATCCAGGTTTGCTCCCTGCAGGGAAATAGTCCCTGCCTTCCGGGAGAAAGCCTCTGAGCCCCTGGATTTTTCCTTGGTGCCTGGCACTGAATTCTGGCATCCTCTGGCAGGAGTGGTTACAAGGGATTACAGAAGGGGGTCCACTGCTCACTCTGAAAACCACCAGTGGGACCACAGGTGGCGCCCCAGGGGAAGATGGGAGGGCGGCAGGAGGAGCTGAGCCATGCTTTAAACCCTCTCTTGTCCTGTCTACTTGGGGAGATGAAGTCAGCTCTGTTAGGAACTGCTGGGGCGAACATTCTGGAAGCACCAAAGAAGGGGCATCATGGGGCAGGGGGCTGCTGTGTGCATTGAGGTGGGTTGGTGGCCCAGGGTGACAGGGCGGGACGCTGCCACTGCTCTTAGGAACGACGCCTGGCGCTCAGGGAAGTCAGCAGGGAGCTCAGGGCTCTGCAGGAACGTGCTGGGAATGTTTTGTGGTATCTTTTGGAGAACGTGCCCCACAAGTTAGACACGCGTGATGGGGTTGTGCCCTTAGCTTCAGAAAGTGGTAGGTAGGGGCCGGGAGGGTCTGCGGGCGCCCCTTCTGCTCCTCCAGGGACTCGCGGCGGCTGTGGCTGCCGCGCCTGCAGGCCCCCTGGAGCGTCTGCGTGAGCTTCTCCAGCCAGACTCTAACTCTCCCAGAGGCAAGAAGTTTTAAAGAAGAATTCCAAGAGACGTGCAACTCATGCCTCCACATAGTAGAACACATGTTTAATGATTCATATTTTTATTGAATTTACTTGATTTATCCATTTCTGTTATTTTTTTGTAGGTTCTTGTTCATTTGAAATACTTAGTTGAATTATTAGCAGCAGCAGAATGCACTTTGACCTAATTTGTAGCATTCCAGTAACAGTCAAAACTTTTGAGATTTCTAATTATGTAAGTGATGCATGAACACATTCTTATTATCAAGAAACTGTCTCAAAAATGCAGATAAAGTAGAAGTTTCCTTGGGCTGCCTTCGGAGTGTCATCCCTCCTCCTGGAGGTGACCGGCATCTGGCGGGATTGGATATGTCCTGACTGTGTAGTCACCTGACAGCGAGTCTGTCAGGATCCAGATGCCGTGTCCATCTAGAGGAGTCGTGTTGGCGAATTGCTTCGTCCGCCTGCGGGTCAATCCGGGCTGATGGCTGTTTCTTCTTTAGCAGGCAGTTCCGGCGAAGGGGGAGACGAAGCAGGACTGCTGCATGAAAACAGAGCTGCTGAGGGAAGGTAAGGGCGCAGTTCACGCCTTCGGGAGAAGCGGCCAGAAGGCCTGTCACTCTGGTGTCTCCTCACCCATCCCTGGCTCCCGACTTCTTTGCTTTTACTTGGGTTACAGTGTGGCTTCCCACCCCCCGCCCCAGGTGGACACAAGTGCACACACACAGGATCTGCTAGGGAAGAGAGCCTTGACCCAAGAGTGAAAAGCAAACACTGGGAGATGCTTGTCTTCAAGCGCACCCAGAAAATTGAGAGTGCAGGGCCGTGGGGGTGTTTACGGCAGCTTTATTTGTAGCGCTGCAAGCGGAAGTGCCCAGGCACCCCTCTCCCAGTTACGGACTGTGGCGTGCACGCGGCGGGCCGTGCTCAGCGCCTCAGAGGAAGGGGCAGCTTTGTCCTCCGGCAGCACAGAGGATTCTCAGCATGTTTAGCTGAGTGACGGGAGCTGAACCCACGGGCCATGTGCTCTGTGACTCCATTTGTGTGACATTTTGGACAAGGTAAAACTGGAGGCTTAGAAAACAGCAGATTTGCCGAGAGGGCCGGGGAGGCTGAAGAAGGGGCATGTGCAGAGAGCCCTGGTGTCAGGCACTCTGCTCTGTTGGTTAGGACTTGGGATAGACTGTGACAAGTGGGTCCGGCTGTGCCACACATGTGCCACGTGGGGGCTGCTGAAAAGTTCACTTTGGAGAGCCTCGTCCTGGCTGGACACCGAGGCTGACGACTCGGGAACGGTGCAGACACTGGAGGTCGCTCTGCTGTGTCTGTCAGGGGACTGGACTGCCCGCCACATGGGCACTGGGGCTGAGCAGCGTGTCACACCATCATCCCAGCAGCCCTGGAAGGTTAGTGCAGGAGGAACCTGCCCACGGTCGATCGTCACTGCCCCCCTCGATGATGCTGGTGGCTGCTGCAGGCACTCCTGGTGTTCTGGCCGCATGCCGGCAGGGGTGGTGTGGGGAGCTGAGGCGGGGCTGGGTCAAGGTCACCCAGGCCATCAGACTGGCAGCTAGACCTCTCCCCTGAGAAGGAGAGGTGATGGTGTGCGGATGGTGGGCGGGACCTGTGGGCGGTGGCTGGTGAGACTCCTGCTGTGGGCACAGCAGGAGAGATGAGCGGAGGGCCTGGTAAGACAGGCCTTCCAGTCGGCCACAGCGTGTGTCCTGGTGGATGTGCCTCTGAGTGCCCCGGATGCAGCCTCCCAGGGCATCCATCCCGGTGGTGGGATGGCCTGCTGAGGACCACCTTGCCACCCACCCTGGCGGCCGCTCTTCTGTGCCCTTCCTGAGCTGCAGTGAGGCTACCCAGCATGCGTTGCTGCAGCCCCTGTCTGCTTCTCAGGCAGTCCAGGAGCTCCTGGGACACTTTTTCACATCCCCGCAGTCTCCTCATGTGAGCACTGTGCACACACCGAGGGCTGCCGTGCGCTGAGCGTGGAGTGCGGGCGTCCCGGGGGCCAGGCCACAGGGCAGGGCGGTCTCTGTCTGCATGACCTGCTGTGCTAACGCATCGTTGAAACAGAACTGTTTCCTATTCCAGTGGAGTTCTGGGGGCTCCTGGGAGCAAGGCGGGTCGGGAGGCTAGGCAGTGCCTGCTTTGCTTCCTCTGACTCTTTCCAAACCCCACTCCCTCCCCAGTGAGAAGCCTGCTCTCTTGGGGACCCGGGGGGGGGGGGGTGTGCCCAGCTCAGGTCAGAGCCAGCCAGGTGCCTGCATGGTCGAGTAAGGGCTGTGGTCCTGCCCTGCGTCCTGCCTTCACTTTGGACCTTTGGGGACCTCATCCAGGTGGTCTTCTCAGGACCCGCCTAGAGATTTCTTCCTGGTGCTGTCCTCCCCTCCACTCCTTGAAGGGTCTCCTTCCATGGTCACCCACCATCTCCACTCTTCTTTCCTCCCTGGCTCCCCTCCTGGGGCCTTTTCTGATAGAAGTTGTAGATAAATAATGCCAGGTGCCATTTTCCTCTCTCACATACTGCCCCTGAGCCAAGGTCTTGACTCTTTCTTTTGAGGAATCGTTAGACTGATTTCCAGAGCAGGGGCACATTTTACATTTGTGCCAGGAGTGCGGGAGGGGGCCAGTTCCCCTACTTCCTGCCAGCACTTGTTACTGGCTATGATTTTGATTATAGCCATCTGAGTGGGTACAAAGTCGTGTCTCATAGTTTTGATGTGTGTTTTCCAGATGATTAATGATGCTGAGCATCTTTTCATGTGTTTATTGTCATGTCTGGGTGTTTGTGTTTCTTGTTTGTATGCCTTTATTTTTAAGTAATGTTTACACCCACTGTGGGGCTTAAACCCACAAGTCTGAGGGTCCAGAGTCACAGACTCCACCAATTGAGCTGGCCAGGCGCCCCTGTTTGGGTGTTTCATTGACTAACTTCTTTTCTCTTCATTGTGGAGTCTCTTTTTTTTT